>NC_045985.1:474268-709587 GCF_010909765.2 Amblyraja radiata | reverse complement strand
CCTCTCCCCCATCCCTCTCTCCCCCCCCCCCCGCCGCTGACAGCCCCTGCACCAGTCCAGCCGCCGCTGACCAGCCCCTGCACCAGTCCAGCCGCCGCTGACCAGCCCCTGCACCAGTCCAGCCGCCGCTGACCAGCCCCTGCACCAGTCCAGCCGCCGCTGACCAGCCCCTGCACCAGTCCAGCCGCCGCTGACCAGCCCCTGCACCAGTCCAGCCGCCGCTGACCAGCCCCTGCACCAGTCCAGCCGCCGCTGACCAGCCCCTGCACCAGTCCAGCCGCCGCTGACCAGCCCCTGCACCAGTCCAGCCGCCGCTGCCGGTTCTAACGCCGGCGACAGACAAACATCATCAATGCCGGCGACAATGAATGAGCTGCGGGACCTTGTCTTGTGTTTGACATTGTGTGAAAGATAAATGTAGCAATGTTACAAAATTTTGAGATTTTAAAAATCAAGTCTGTAATTTATCCCATCAGATAAAGCATAAAAATAAGTTTAATTTGACACCTAATTCACTTTCATATCTCAAGTATTTAAAAAGTTATGGCCATTTTCATACTGGGAAATGAGCATCTTGTTCCCTATTGATTTTCTATGGACATAACAAAAAAGCTGTGATCGTGAACAGTCAAAAGCCCATAACTTTCTTAAAAATTAAGAGAACTGAATGAAATTTTCAGTTATCATAGATTGAAGCATTCTGAAACAAATATAAAATAATCTTACTTGGATGACCTGAAATTAAAGCATATAATTAGTTAGTTACCTAATTGTAGCTAATTTCAGACTTCAATTACTAGATCTAAACATCTATCCATTTCTTAATAAATGATTAACATTTTTAAATAGCCTAAATGTCCAAATAATATTCACAAATAATTCACAATAAAACATGATTTTTAAATCTCATTTACATTAATTTATAGGCCAAATGGAAGGAATTCAGTGTTCAATTGCTGTAAATAAATGCCCATTTAAATCAGCTTTCTAGTGGGTCCCTGTGGAACGCGCTGGTTTAGAACGTTCACATTGCGGTAGATTTGTGCCTCAAATGCCGAGAAAAATACTGCGCGATATATTGGGCCCAAATTGAGCTACTCGCAATATTAAATTTTGTATAAAGGGATCTTTAGAAGCCCTTTTGAATGTAAAAATATACAACCTAACTTCTGCTATTTTCTTTATGAGACCCTGCGGTTGCTGGCGCTCGCGGGTTTAAAGATTGATTTTTAAACTACTATAACTATTATTCAAGGCCTTTAAACCTAATAATAGCTTTTGCGACGGGGTCTTCCAGCGATTTTTCGTTAATAATTAACTAGGCTGAACATCTTCGATTTGAACAGCCTAGAGAAAATCGCGTTTTAAACCCGCCCCCTCTAAACGGCGCCAAAATCGCGCACAACCTCAGCGGCAGATTTTCAAAGACGCTTCAGGTAGGCTTTGCAACATACCTACATTACCCCTCCCCCCCCCACCCCACCCCCACCCACACACTCACACCTCTCTGTTCCAGCTTTCTCTCACTCCCCCATCAGTCTGAAGGGTCGCCTGTCCATTCCCTCCACAGATGCTGCCCGACCCGCTGAGTTCCTCATTTTACTGACAATTGTCCATTCCCGACTCAGCGGACAGCAGCAACGCGCGGGCCGAGCGGCCTCTCTCTCTGTCCCTGTCAGCAGCCGCAGCTGTCCCGCTGCCTTGCAGTCAGAGGGCCGCATCCTTCACCGTGTCCCGGTCACGTCTACACTACGGGCGCCGGCTCCAGGCTTGTGGGGAAACCTCACTGAATCAAACGGCCCGCTGGGCTGGGGCAGAGAGAGGGAAGCGTCGGTGCAGGCGAGGGGTGGGTGGGGAGTGGGAAGTGTAAGGGAGGAAGGAAGACGGGAAGCCGGAGCCCTGGGAAAGTGAGAGGGGGGTGCGGCAGGGAGAGGGGCGGGAGAAGCGCGTAGAGGGGACCGGGCGGAGCGGGGAGAGGGGACGGGGAGAGGGGAGAGGGGCGGGGGGAGGGGACGGGAGAAGCGGGGAGTGGGGACGGGGAGTGGGAACCAGGAGAGGGGGCGGGGAGTGTGGGGGGGGGGGAGAATGGACGGGAGAAGCGGCGAGAGGGGGGAGGGGAGAAGCGGGTAGAGGTGAGAGGGGCGGGGAGAAGCGAGGAGTGGGGAGGAGAGAGGGGCGGGAGAAGCGGGGAGATGGGACGGGGCGGAGCGGATGAGTCAGGGGTGGAGGAGATGTGTCAGTGGGGGAAGGGGAGAGAGAGAGGGATAGGAGGTGAGAAAGAGAGGAGATGGCACAAAGCTGGGTGGCAGTATGAACTGTGAGGAGGATGCTACGAGGATGAAGGGTGACTTGGACAGGTTGGGGGAGTGGACAGACACATGGCAGATGCAGTTTAATGTCTAACTGACCCCTCCCTCATGTGAGATTAGTTGGGAGCGGCCAGGACACTGAACACTCAACACTTGCAGCCAAATAACATTCAATCCCCGAGACGGCAGCGCGCGCAGTGGAAAACACTTTGAACCAGGAAGTGGAGATAAAATGGCTGCAAAAGACCAGGTCGAGAGTTGGACCGAGGAGGCAGTTTGTCCCATCTGCCTGGATTTCTTCACCGATCCGGTGACACTGGAGTGCGGGCACTACTTCTGCCGCTCCTGTATCACACAGAGTTGGGACAGGGAGGGGAGAAACTCATGCCCGGAATGTAGAGAGGAATTTACAGACCGCATCCTCAGGGTTAGTCGGGCCTTGGTTAGACTGTCTGAGAAAGCTCGAACACTGAGCCTGAATCAGACAGAGAAGGAAAGTAAACTTCAGTGCGAGAAACATCAGGAAGAACTGAAGCTGTTTTGTGAAACGGACAAGAAGCTGATCTGTTTGGTTTGTGCAGCTGGGCGCGAACACAAGTCTCACAGCTTCATGCCGGTAGATGAAGCTATTGAAAACTACAAGGTAAAAGCAAACCGATTCTGATCTCATCATTGTGTCATGTCGTGTTCATTTTCTGACATTTTTATTCTCTGATCTGAATCCCAACCCCAGGGTCAGGTGAAATCTACCTTCGAATCTCTCACAGAAAAGGAATCAGACATCCAGGAAGAGGAGCAGCAACAGAAAGAGAACATTTCTGGAGTTCAGGTTTGTACTGCCGATTTAATGTTCTTGTGTAGATTTCATCCCTGTGATGTGTGCAATAATTTGGCACCACTACATAGGAATGTTACAACATTTTGAGATTTAAAAAATCAAGCCTTTAATTTATTCCATCAGATAAAGCATAAAAAGAACTTTCATTTGACACCTAATTCACTTTCATATCTTCAGTATTAAAAAAAGTTATGGTCATTTTCATACACGGAAATTAGCATTTTTGTGTTATTGCTTTTCCATTGACACTTAACACAAAAGCTGTGATCGAGGACAGTCAGTTAACATAAATGCCCATAACTTTCTTAAAAATTAAGATAACTGAATGAAATTTTCAGTTATTATCGATTGAAGTATACTGAAACAAATGATATATCTTACTTGGATGGTCTGAATATTAAAGTATATAATTAGTTAATTACCTAATTAAGTAGCTAAATACAAAATTACCCGTTGTGACGGAAATAGTAATAAACACCCAGAATGCCTTGAAAATTCAAAAATGTGAATATTCTCAAGATCAGAACTTTAATATTATTGTAACGTTAAAACAAATAGTCAATACCCCCCCCCCCCCCAAATAATTCATATTCATCAGTGTCATCAAATCAATTAAATTCATCTAAATTCAATTTCTAGATCTAAACATCTATCTATAAATATTTGTTTAAATAGCCAAAGTATCCAAATAACAAACTGATCCCATTCACACAAGAATTCACAATATAACATGATTTTTAAATCTCACTTTGTCATGAAATTCCATGCCAAACGGAAGGAATTGAATGTATAATTCCCATAAATTTTCCTATGTTGGATATAACACTGCAGCAGACAAGGGGCGTTTTGCACAGACATTTGTTCAAAATCCAGAAACATCCACTCTCAAGATAATCAAAATCATTATTTTTTGCTCAATTATGTCATAAGAACATCTACATTTTCTATATTTAGTGTTATTGTCTATCCACGATCAATATTTTCATACTAAATATCTCACTAAAACTTTACTGTGGAAGTTATTTAGTATGAAAATATTGATCACGGATAGATTATAACACTAAATATAGATGATTTAGACAAGACTCTTATGACATGATTGTGAAAAAAAATAATGAATTTGATTATCTTGAGAGTAGCAGTTTCTGGATTGGGATCGATTGGCATGTGGTCGCTGCTATGATTTAAGCCCCGATTGGCAGGCAAGGCACGGCCAATATCGCATCGGGGCCTAAATGAAAATCAGATATTTCGCATCATCTGATTACAATGAAACCACACCAAAAAGCAAGTTAAGATGGGAAATAGACGACATATCTTTTGTTTTGTCCCGCACTTGCGATCCGTGATGTTGAAGGTGTTGAAGGCATTAGAAGTCATGTTTAACTTCAATCCAATGATGCATTCGCCCAGCAACTTTTTTTTTAAAAAAGGGAGCGGGATTGCAGTATGATTTTTCTTCATCAGTTTGAAGTCCAAGCAAATTCCTCTCCGATAACCAATACAAACCTGGATTATCATCCCGCCCCCCCTCCCAACAGCCTCCTGAATCGCACGCCCAGGCAGTGGGCAGATCTACAGCGCTACTGATGGTAGGGTTTTATAACAACACTACACTATTGAGCTCAGTGGTCGAGGGCCAGAACACTTGGGAGGGGTTGAGCAGCCAAGGACTTTACTCCCTGGAGAGCAGCAGTCTGAAGAATGGTCTATGGCAGGTGTATAATATCATGAAACGGAATGATACGTTGGATGGTCAGTGTTTTACCCTTAGTAGGGGGGTCGAGAATGTGAGGGTATAGGTTTTAGATGAGAGGGAAAAGATTTAAAACGAACATGAAGGACAACTTTGGTAGTGGGTACATGGAACGAGTTGCCAGATGAGGTAGTTGAGTCCGAAACCGTAACAACATTTAAAAGATATTCAAACAAACTCGTGGAGAGAAAAGTTTTAGAACTATCTGGGCCAAATACGGACAAGTGGAAATAGCGCAGATGGGACGTCTTGGTGGGTATCTAACACCCCTTGCTGTATGACTCTATGAAGTCTGTCATTCTAAGTGGTGCTGCTGTCTGCTAGTTCTGGTGACCTGGTTCTGTCCACTGAGGGTTAATGGACACATGAAATGGAATAAGTTGCAGGGAATTGTACCGGGGAAATGGGAATGATGTGAGTGTACGTTACATTCACCAAATATTTCAGAATTATCAAGACGAGCTCTTGAATTGCCACGGTGATGAAAGGAGCGGATTATATACAAGTAAATTGAATTAATGTAGATACGTACAGAGCCCAGCATGGACATGTTGGGCCGAATGGCATATTTCTGTACTCCAGAACTCGACATTGATTAGCCAAATGTCACCTTCCATGTCATGAGGAAACACAGCAGAGTGACATAATATATTGATTCTCATCTTTCATCTGACAGAAACAGTCACACAACCTTCAGTCACAGGTCACATCCCAGTTTGCTGAACTGCACCAGATTCTCACTGAGAAAGAGCAGCGCTTACTCGGAGATATCCGGGAAGAAGAGATGAAGATTGTAAAAACAATGGAGAAAAATCTTCAAGAGATTCAAGAGAATTTAAATTCCGTTCAGGAGGAACTCTCAAAGTTACAGGAACAGATAGACCACAAGGACGGCGTGATGTTTCTGAAGGTGAGGGTTACACTACAGTTTGGTGAAGTGAAAGTGCACAGTCACAAAGTGGTGGTTAAATTTCGGAAATAAATGCATCATTTACCAGTAATTCAGAACGGTGTCTAAGTTGCATCTGTTCCATCTACTCACATATCCAACAACAATGCCCCAAATTCCAAGAATCCTCATGTATTTTTTCCCACTTCAACTTAAATTTATCTGCAATATTGTCTTCAGGCCGTCCGCTGAGTTCCACGTTCTCTTTACTGCAGCACTTGTGGAATTTATTAAAGGCCATCATACATTTCAGGTTTTAATTTTCTTCTCCCCACAGGTAGTGATAATATTTCCAACCCCCACCCATTTAAATCCGCCGCTGATCCTAAAATATTCCATCCTTTATTCTCTGACATCTTCTCCAGATAAAACCCCACGACCTGCCCGGTCTTACTCATAAATTGCATACTCTCAGTTATTTTCATCGACATTCCTAATGCTTTCCCCCGTTTTTGATGTCTCTACGACAATATCCACTTTCTGCCTGTGACAACGGCAAAGAGTTGGGAAATGGGAATTATCAGAGGGTTTTTCTGTAGCAATTTGGTGAAATACCCGCCGTCGGGATCATGACGATCCATCTCAGTCTATTGAGATTTGTGTTTTATTTATTTCAGGAGGAAGCTGGTCGCAAGAGCAGGTAGGACATGCTTTTGACTGAAAGAATGTTTGTTTTTATAGTACAGCTCAAAAAAACAGCTCATGCTCAGTTACTAACCTGCTGTTAAATATTTGCAGGGTTAGTGATGAAACCAAAACAATGTTGGTGGTAGATGGCGCGTTGCCCATTGAAAAGTTTGATCGCACCTTTTTCTACAACATGGCATTGAGAGAAACATCTGATATCATCAACCGAGGTAAAACTAATATCTTTTCCATTGTTCTTTTTAAGACATCTTTCTGCAATACTTATATGTGATTAATGTTAAAGACTAACTCGCTAGAATTTAGAAGATTGAGGGGGGATCTTATAGAAACATAAAATTCTTAAGGGGTTGGACAGGCTTGATGCAGGAAGATTGTTCCCGATGTTGGGGAAGTCCAGAACAAGGGGTCACAGTTTAAGGATAATGGGGGAATCTTTTAGGACCAAGATGAGGAAAACATTTTTCACACAGAGAGTGGTGAATCTCTGGAATTCTATGCCACAGAAGGTAGTTGAGGCCAGTTCATTGGCTATATTTAAGAGAGAGTTCGATGTGGCCCTTGTGGCTAAAGGGATCAGGGGGTATGGAGAGAAGGCAGGTACAGGATACTGAGTTGGATGATCAGCCATGATCATATTGAATGGCAGTGCAGGCTCGAAGGGCCGAATGGCCTACTCCTGCACCTATTTTCTATGTTTTTAATGGACTCTGGGGGAAGCACCACAGAGACAGAGCGAAGTTTGTTTGCACTTGAACAAATCCTTGTTCCTGGGTGGGAGACTAAAATGCTGGAGAAACTCAGCCGGTGAGGATGAAGAAGGGTCTCAACCCGAAACGTCGCCTATTCCTTCCCTCCATAGATGCTGCCTCACCCGCTGAGTTTCTCCAGCATTTTTGTCTACCTTCGATTTTCAGCATCTGCAGTTCCTTCTTAAACACTTGTTCCTGGGTGAATGAGTTTGCTGTGCTGGGTGAAATTGCGTAGACTAGGCCTGTGTACTCGAGAGTTCAGGTGTATTAGAGGAGATCTCAGTGAACACACAAAGTCGTTACAGGGCTCCATGGGCTGGATGCAGGGAGGTTGTTTCCCCTGCACTGGTGGCTGTGGATAATCAGTCATTCAGTGCTCTTGGAGCCAGAGAGCCATGGTTGTACATTATACAGTCAGGCCCTTCGGCCCATCACATGCTTGTCCACCTTTTTTCCCAGCCGCACAAATCCCATTTGCCCACATTAGAACCGTATTATTCCACACGTCGTTTGCTAATGCCTCTTAGATGTAATGATTCCATTCCACTCCTATTCAGTGTGATCACGGCAACTCCGCCCCATATCACCACATCATCTTTAACCACCTCTAATCACCACTCGCTTCCGTCTCCTCATCTTCCAATCTGTCCCGCCCTCGTCGTCTACTGGCAAGATATTTGAATACCCGCCATATTTCTCCATCCCCACTCGCAATCTCTCGTTCATCCTCACTTTCTGCATTCGTTTTCCCCGTCCGCACACACCGCCCTCTCCCGTTCCCGATATCCCGTGGAATTCCCCCTCTCCTGCCCGGTTGACAAACTCCCGGAAAGATGTCCATCCAATGTTGTTGTGGGGGTGAAACCCAGGGCAAGGTTTCAGTTGTCCGCCCGCCTGTGCCCGAGTCTCCCCCCGACCCCCGGGGACTCTCTGATTCTCTGCTTCTCCCCCCAGTCTCCGTCACCCTGGATGTGGAAACAGCGCATGCGGTGCTCGAGGTGTCTGAGGATCGGAAGAGGGTGAGACTGACCGAGACCGAGAGGAGTCTCCCTGACACCGGGAAGAGGTTTACAGGCAGTCTGTGTGTGCTGGGATCGGAGGGATTCACATCGGGGAGACATTACTGGGAGGTGGAGGTGGCGGGGAGTCAGTGGTGGAGTCTGGGAGTCGCCGCAGAGTCTGTGGAGAGGAAGAGAGATGTCACAATGACCCCGGAGACTGGAGTCTGGATCATCTGGCGGTCGGGTGACGAGTTTTATGCAGATACCGACCCTCTATCCCGTCTCCCCGCCCGTCCCATCCCCGGGAGGGTGGGAGTTTATCTCAGTTACGAGTCCGGGACAGTTTCATTTTACGACGCGGTCACCAAGTCCCATCTCCACACCTACACTGGGAATAAATTCACGGAGAAACTTTATCCTTTCTTTGGGCCTTGGCATAAAGACCAGTGGCTGAGAATCTGCTCCGGTTCCGCTCCGGGTGTGTAAAAGGGAGGCCCCCTCCCCCTCCCCCCCCCCCCCCCCCACCCCCACCCCGGGGGAATAAAGCGAAGATGCAGCGCTGTGGGTGCTAGCAACGTGGTGCGGACCCAATAGGGCGGACCGTGTACAGGAAACTACATGGCGGACCGTGTAGGGAGAACCAAGAGCGATGGGGGCAGCGTATCTCCCCCAGGTCCGCGCTCGATCTCCACTCTGCTGGGTCCGCGCTAGGGAGGAAAGGACAGCGAACTTCTTCACCCAGAAAGTTGTGAATGTGGAATTCTCTGCCACACAAGGCAGTGGAGGCCAATTCACTGGATGCTTTCAAGAAAGAGTTAGATAGAGTTAAAGATAGCGGAGACAGGGGATATGGGGAGAAGGCAGGAACGGGGTACTGATTGGGGATGATCAGCCATGATCACATTGAAATACGGTGCTGGCTCTAAGGGCCGAATGGCCTCCTCCTGCAGCTATGTTTCTATGTCTCCTTGCCGGTCCACCTTTGTTCCCCGTCGTTTTATTTTATATTATACAATTACTTTTATTCAAAAAATAAAATTAAACATACAGAGTATTAACACAAACAAAGTCTGCCTATGTACAAACAAATGATCAACAAATTAATATAACGCCAACTTTATCAACAAGACACTCACCCTCCCGCGGTGACCAGCGTTCACGTATGGTCTCCAGGGTCCCCATGGACAACGCGTGTGTGTTCTCTCTCCAGGGACACGCAGGCACGGACGTAGGCCCAGACAAGGGGCAGGCAGCCGACCCCGGTGTGGCCATAGACTGCCCGCTGCCTGGACCCGCGAATGGCCATCTTGACCCGGCCCAGGAGCAGACGGACAGGGAGATCCCCGACCCCCCACCCCCCTCACCTCTCTGTACCGGATGCCCAAATATCAGGAGTGCGGGGCTAAAATGTAGCCAATACTTGAGGAGCAGCCCCATCACATAGTCGAACAGGGGCTGCAACCTGTCACACTGCACGTAGACGTGGAACACGGTCTCTTTCTCGCCACAGAAGTGGGAGCCTCCCACAGCCGACCTCGAGGGTGCGGTGGGCCAGACCCCCGTTCCCTCACCTCCCCTCCTGGTCCCCCTCCTGTTTTTGTTCAGTTTACAAATTGAACACGCACGCAGTCGTCGGAATCTCATTGGCACTTTTATTGTCACAGGTGTGAAATGCTACACACTGAAATTATATTTTTGATTACAAACAGTCCAGCAGAGTATTACCGTACCCCAGGTCAGCAAGTGTACATAAACAGTCTACTGATCCTGTAAACAAGAGGGGCCATTGTACAAAATCCACACTCTAGTCATAGAGTGATAGATACAGTGTGGAAACAGGCCCTTTGGCCCAACTTGCCCACACTGGCCAACTACACTAGTCCCACCTGCCTGCATTTGGTCCATATCCCTCTAAACCTGTCCTATCCACGTACCTGTCCAAATGTTTCCTAAACGTTGCAATAGTATCGGCCTCATCTACCTCCTCTGGCAACTCGTTCCATACACCCACCACCCTTTGCATGAAGACGTTACCCGCTCCGATTCCTATTAAATCTTTCCCCCCTCACCTTAAACCTATTAGACCATAGACAATGGGTGCAGGAGGAGGCCATTCGGCCCTTACAGCCAGCACCGCAAATCAATGTGATCATCCACAATCAGTACCCCGTTCCTGCCTTCTCCACATATCCCCTGACTCCACTAACTTTAAGAGCCCTATCTAGCTCTCTCTTGATTCCACAGATACACAACTCTCAGTGTGAAAAAAGGGTTTCCTCATCTCTGTTCTAAATGGCCTATCCCTTATACTTAAACGGTGGCCCCCTGGTTCTGGACTCCCCCAACATCGGGAACATGTTTCCTGCCTCTAGCAGGTCCAAACCCTTAATAATCTTTTATGTTTCAATAATATAGCCTCTCATCCTTCTAAACTC
This sequence comes from Amblyraja radiata, assembly GCF_010909765.2. Lineage (NCBI taxonomy): Eukaryota > Metazoa > Chordata > Chondrichthyes > Rajiformes > Rajidae > Amblyraja > Amblyraja radiata. The sequence continues at coordinate 698,902 of NC_045985.1, read as the reverse complement.
CCAGCTACAAGCCCAGCCGCTCCATTCTCTCAGCATATGACAGTCCCGCCATCCCGGGAATTAACCGTGTAAACCTACGCTGCACTCCCTCAATATTAAGAATGTTCTTCGTCAAATTTGGAGACCAAAACTGCACACAATACTCCAGGTGTGGTCTCACTAGGGCCCGGTACAACTGCAGAAGGACCTCTTTGCTCCTATCCTCAACTCCTCTTGTTGTGAAGGCCAACATGCCATTCGCTTTCTTCACTGCCTGCTGTACCTGCATGCTTACTTTCAGGAGGCTAGTCTTATGAACCGAGCCTGTCCTGGATATTTGCGGTCCTAACTGGTGCCCAGGATTCATTGATCCCACCCAGTCTCTTCCCACCCAGATCTTCCGTTTCCTCCCACTCCAAAGACGTGCAGGTTTGTAGGTTAATTAGGAACAGTCAACATGGATTTGTGCCTGGAAGGTCATGTTTGACTAATCTTCTTAATTTTTTTGAAGAGGTTACTCGGGTAATTGATGAGGGTAAAGCGGTGGATGTTGTCTATATAGACTTCAGTAAGTCCTTTGACAAGGTTCCACATGGAAGGTTGGTTAAGAAGGTTCAATTGTTGGGTATTAATGGTGGAGTACCAAGATGGATTCAACAGTGGCTGAATGGGAGACGCCAGAGAGTAATGGTGGATAACTGTTTGTCAGGTTGGAGGCCGGTGACTAGTGGGGTGCCACAGGGATCTGTGTTGGGTCCACTGTTGTTTGTCATATCCATCAATGATCGATTAGTAAGTATGCAGATGATACTAAGATAGGTGGTGTTGTGGATAATGAAGTAGTTTTCCAAAGTCTACAGAGAGATTTAGGTCATTTGGAAGAGTGGGCTGAAAGATGGCAGATGGAGTTTAATGCTGATAAGTGTGAGGTGCTACATCTTGGCAGGACAAATCAAAATAGGACGTACATGGTAAATGGTAGCGAATTGAGGAATGCAGTTGAACAGAGGGATCGAGGAATAACTTTGCATAGTTCCCTGAAGGTGGAATCTCATGTAGATAGGGTGGTAAAGAAAGCTTTTGGTGTGCTGGCTTTTATAAATCTGAGCATTGAGTACAGAAGTTGGGATGTAATGTTAAAATTGTACAAGGCATTAGTGAGGCCATTTCTGGAGTATGGTGTCCAATTTTGGTTGCCAAATTATAGGAAGGATGTCAACAAAATAAAGAGAGTACAGAGGAGATTTACTAGAATGTTGCCTGGGTTTCAGCAACTAAGTTACAGAGAAAGGTTGAACAAGTTAGGTCTTTATTCTTTGGAGCGCAGAAGGTTAAAGGGGAACTTGATAGAGGTCTTTAAAATGATGAGAGGGATAGACAGAGTTGACGTGGATAAGTTTTTTCCATTGAGAGTAGGGAAGTTCCAAACAAGAGGACATAATGTGAGAATTAAGAGACAGAAGTTTAGGGGTAACATGAGGGGGAACTTCTTTACTCAGAGAGTGGTAGCTGTGTGGAATGAGCTTCCAGTGGAAGTGGTGGAGGCAGGTTCGATTTTATAATTTAAAAATGAATTGGATAGGTATATGGACGGGAAAGGAATGGAGGGTTATGGTCTGAGTGCATGTAGATGGGACTAGGGGAGAATAAGTGTTCGGCACGAACTAGAAGGGCCGAATAGCCTGTTTCCGCGCTGTAATTGTTATATGGCTAATGGGCTTGGTAAATGTAAAAATTGTCCCTAGTGTGTGTAGGATAGTGTTAGTGTGCGGGGATCGCTGGTCGGCGCGGACCCGGTGGGCCGAAGGGCCTGTTTCCACGCTGTATCTCTAAACTAAGCTGAACTAAACAACACAGATTACAATCAAGCCGTCCACAATGTACAGATACAGGATAAAAGGAATAACATTTTTTAGTGCAAGATAAAGTCTAGTTAAGTGCAATTAAAGATGGACCCAGGTCTCTAAAGAAGTAGATGGGAGGTCAGGACCGCTCTCTAGTTGGTGAGAGGACGGTTCAGTTGCCTGATAACAGCCGGGAAGAAACTGTCCCTGAATCTGGAGGTGTGCGTTTTCACACTTCTGTACCTCTTGCCTGATGGGAGAGGGGAGAAGAGGGAGTGACCGGGGGTGAGACTGGTCCTTGATGTTGCTGCTGGCCTTGCCGAGGCAGCGTGAGGTGTAGATGGGGTCGATGGAAGGGAGGTTGGTTCGTGTGCGTGACGGTCTGGGCTGCCTCCACAACTCTGCAATTTCTTGCGATCGTGGACAGAGCTGTTCCCAAAACCGTGCTGTGATGAATCCCGGATAAAATGCTTTCCATGGGGCATGCGTAGAAGTTGGGGAGAGTTGTTGGGGACATGCTGAACCTCCTAAGCCTTCTCATGCTGGAGAAACTCAGCGGGCGAGGCAGCATCTATGGAGCGAAGGAAATAGGCAACGTTTCGGGTCAAAACCCTTCTTCAGGAAGTAGAGGCGTTGGTTTGCTTTCTTGGTCGTTGCTTCGATGTGGCTGATCTGGGACAAGTTGCTGGTGATATTAACTTGTAAGTGGACACTCGATGCCAGGGCAACTAGGACTCATGCAGCCTGGACAACTGGACAATGAACGCGGACTCATGCAACATGGACAACTGGACAAATCGTCAGTGCGTTCCCTGAAGCAGATACGTTGAAGAAGGGGAGGAGCCCCCCCTTGAACGTACAATCGCTGAAGGAGTGGAGGTGAGAGCCAGTGCTGTCATCACAGAACAGGACCTTGCCCTCGCCGTAGTCAAGGTATACGCCGATCATCTGGATCTTCTCCTGGGTGGCTGGGTGGATGGAGATCTGCTTGGAATTGGCGTCGTTGACCCTGAACACCTTCTGGTGGCACCCGATGGACCAGACCCCTCCCTCGGGTCTCAGTGTGGTCCTGGCCCTCTTCTCCGCATCGTTGGAGGCAACTCCCAGGTCCCATTCAGAGTTGCTGCCCACCTCCACCACCCAGTAGCACCGGCCAGAGGTGATCCCTTCCTCATCTCTGAGAGGTGGCTTCCCCATCACTGAGAGGACGGGCTCCGAAACCCCTCCGTCTACAGAAGTGATCGCCCGCCCCTTAACACAGCGCACCGTGACCAGGTCAGGTGATACCTGGAGCATCGGGTGGGCAGTGTTGGGGTCCAGGGTCACAGCAACTGAAAGAGTCAACAGAGGTGGCGTTCAGGTTAAGGACATAGAAACAGTGACAGTAGGTGCAGGAGGAGGCTGGGACTATCACAACATTTCCAAGTCATTAGACAGGTACATGATTAGGACAAGTTTAGATGGATCTGGGCCAAACACGGGCAGGTACTACTCAGTGTATGTGGGGCATGTGGGCAGGTGGGACTAGTGTAGAGGGAGTGCAGCGTAGGTTCACCAGGTTAATTCCCGGGATGGCGGGACTGTCATATGCTGATAGAATGGAGCGGCTGGGCTTGTACACTCTGGAGTTTAAAAGGATGAGAGGGTATCTTATTGAAACATACAAGATTATTCAAGGTTTGGACATGCGAGAGGCAGGAAACATATTCCCGATGTTGGGGGAGTCCAGAACCAGGGGCCACAGTTTAAGAATAAGGAGTAAGCCATTTAGAACGGAGACTAGGAAACACTTTTTCACCCAGAGAGTTGTGAGTCTGTGGAATTCTCTGCCTCAGAGGGTGGTGGAGTCCGGTTCTCTGGATACTTTCAACAGAGAGCTAGATAGGGCTCTTAAAGATAGTGGAGTCATGGGATATGGGGAGAAGGCAGCAACGGGGTACTAATTGTGGATGATCAGCCGTGATCACATTGAATGGCGGTGCTGGTTTGAAGGGCTGAATGGTCTACTCCTGCACCTATTGTCTATTGACATGTGGGACAGTGTGGGCAGGTAGTACTTAGTGGAGGTGGGGCATGTGGATCAGTGTGGGCAGGTACTACTTAGTGGAGGTGGGGCATGTGGATCAGTGTGGGCAGGTGGGACTAGCGTAGAATGGACATGTGGGTCAGCATGGGCAAGTTGGACCGAAGGGCCTGTTTCTGTGCTGTCTGACTCTATAAAAGTCACTAAAACAGTTGAGCAGAAACTCGGTGAGCAGAAGATCTTACCAGCCGCGTTTCTGATTCTGTCCATGCCTGAAAATGCAAGGAAGAAGGGTTCATGTTAATGAATTCAATGTGATTACAATGTGTAAACACCTGTCGGCAGGTATGCCGTGTCTTTGACCATGAGGTCTAACAGCACGAATCCTGAAACTTACCAGCTGTGGGGAGAATCCGAATCCTTCCTGAAACACAAGAGACCAATTATTAGAGGATTGACACAAAAAGCTGGGTGAGGCAGCATCTGTGGAGAACATGGATAGGTGATGTTTCACAGAGTGCTGGAGTAACTCAGCGGGTCAGGCAGCATCTGTGGAAAACTTGGATCGGTAATGTTTTACAAAGTGCTGGAGTAACTCAGCGGGACAGGCAGCATCTCTGGAGAGAAGGAATGGGCGACGTTTCGGGTCGAGACCCTTCTTCAGGCCGGTTAGGGATAAGGGAAACGAGAGATATAGACGGTGATGTGGAGAGTTAAAGAACAATGGATGAAAGATATGCAAAATGTAACGATGATAAAGGAAACAGGCCATTGTTAGCTGGTTGCTGGGTGATAACAAGAAGCTGATGCGACGTGGGTGGGGGGAGGGGTTGGAGAGAGAGGGAATGCCGGGGCTATCTGAAGTGAGAGAAATCAATGTTCATACCACTGGGCTGTAAACTACCCAAGTGAAATATGAGCTGGGTTAGAGGGTCACACACACACACCCGCGCACACACACACACACACACACACACACACACACACACACACACACACACACACACACACACACACACACACACACACACAGACACACAGACACACACACACACACACACACACATACACACACACACACACACACACAGACACACACACATACACACATACACACACACACACACACACACACACACACACAGACACACACACACACACACAGACACAGACACACACACACCCGCGCACACACCCGCGCACACACACACACACAGACACACACACACACACAGACACAGACACACACACACACACACACACACCCGCTCACACACACTTACACACACACACACACACACACACACACACACAGACACAGACACACACACACACACCCTCTCACACACACACACACACACACACATACACACACACCCACACCCAAAGACACAGACACATACACACACACACACACACCCGCGCACACACACGTACACACACACACACACACACACAGACACACACACACACACACACACACCCGCGCATACACAGACACACACACACCCGCGCACACACACAGACACACACACAGACACAGACACACACACACACACCCGCGCATACACAGACACACACACACCCGCGCACACACACAGACACACACACACACACACACACACACACACACACACACACACACGGGAGGAGAGAGGGAGAGGGACAGAGAGAGACAAACCATTGATCAGCATCTTACCCAGCTCATCATGTAATGTATCTGTAGCAAAACATAGAGACAGAGGTTACTCAGCGCCCTTCCCACCCCTTCCTTCCATCCCTTCCCTCTCTCCCCTCCCCCCCTCACCCCTCCCCTCTCTCCCCTCCCCTCTCTCCCCTCCCCTCTCTCCCCTCCAACCCGGGACCAGGGACGGGATCCGGACTCACGGAACAGGAGAGCCGGCTGCGACAAGGCTCCCCGGAAGCTCGGTACGGTTGGACATCGAGCGGATACAGCGAGGCCAATCCTATCTCGACTGGCCGAATGGCCACCTCCTGCACCTGTTGTCTATAAGTGTGAACCCTCAGCCTTGTGACAGGCGAGGGGGGGGGGAGGGGGGGGGGGGCTTCTCAGGAAACACAATGTTCTCGATGTTGGGGGAGTCCAGAACCAGGGGCCACACAGTTTAAGAATAAGGAGTAAGTCATTTAGAACAGAGACGAGGCAACACTTTTTCTCACAGAGAGTTGTGAGTCTGTGGAATTCTCTGCCTCAGAGGGCGGTGGAGGCCGGTTCTCTGGATGCTTTCAAGAGAGAGTTAGATAGGGCTCTTAAAGATAGCGGAGTCAGGGGATATGGGGAGAAGGCAGGAACGGGGTACTGATTGGGGATGATCACATTGAATGGCGGTGCTGGCTGGAAGGGCCCGAATGGCCTACTCCTGCGCCTATTGTCTATAACCTAGTAACCTGGGACGGAGAAATCATGGGGAGCCCTGGTTAGCATGGAGGGGTTGGGCCGAATGGCCTGTTTCCGCGGAAGGGAAGGATCACGTCTCGAGAGCTTCAGGGATAAACTCTGCGCTCTCTTCACAACAGAAAACAGAGGCCCCTTTACCCCCAAATTCGTGGAATCATTCAGTGCCCCCCCCCCTCCACCACACCTCCCCCCCCACAAGCCTTACCCAGTTCCTTCTTCAGAGCCTCTGAAAAAGATAGAAAGTAAAATTAATCGTGGCGCAGCGGTAGAGTTGCAGCCTCACAGCGCCGGTGACCCGGGTTCGATCCCGACTACGGGCGCTGTCTGTACGGAGTTTGCACGCTCTCCCCGTGATCTGCGTTGGTTTTCTCCGAGATCTTCGGTTTCCTCCCACACTCCAAAGACGTGCAGGTTTGTAGGTTAATTGGCTTGGTGTAAATTTAAATTGTCCCTAGTGTGTGTAGGAAAATGTTACTGTACGGGGATCGCTGGTCGGCGCGGACCCGGTGGGTCGAAGGGCCTGTTTCCGTGCTGTATCTCTAAACGAAAACATGATTACAATCGAGCCATTTACAATGTACAGAAGCTTGATAATAGAATAATGTTTAGTGCAATAGACAATAGGTGCAGGAGTAGGCCATTCGGCCCCTCGAGAACTATATTCTGCACTCTGTATCTTCCCCTTTGCTCTACGTTGGACTTGAGTTTGACTAAATTATACTCATGGAGACACAAGGAACTGCAGATGCCAGTTTACCAAGGAAATACACAGAGTGCTGGAGTAACTCAGCGGGTCAGGCGGCATCTGTGGAGAACATGGATAGGTGACGTTTCACAGAGTGCTGGAGTAACTCAGCGGGTCAGGCAGCATCTGTGGAGAACATGGATAGGTGACGTTTCACAGAGTGCTGGAGTAACTCAGCGGGTCAGGCAGCATCTGTGGAGAACGTGGATAGGTGACGTTTCACAGAGTGCTGGAGTAACTCAGCGGGTCAGGCAGCATCTGTGGAGAACGTGGATAGGTGACCTTTCACAGAGTGCAGGAGTAACTCAGCGGGTCAGGCAGCATCTGTGGACAACATGGATAGGTGAGGTTTCACAGAGTGCTGGAGTAACTCAGCGGGTCAGGCAGCATATGTGGAGAACATGGATAGGTGACGTTTCACAGAGTGCTGGAGTAACTCAGCGGGTCAGGCAGCATCTGTGGAGAACGTGGATAGGTGACGTTTCACAGAGTGCTGGAGTAACTCAGCGGGTCAGGCAGCATCTGTGGAGAACGTGGATAGGTGACGTTTCACAGAGTGCTGGAGTAACTCAGCGGGTCAGGCAGCATCTGTGGAGAACGTGGATAGGTGACCTTTCACAGAGTGCTGGAGTAACTCAGCGGGTCAGGCAGCATCTGTGGAGAACATGGATAGGTGACGTTTCACAGAGTGCTGGAGTAACTCAGCGGGTCAGGCAGCATCTGTGGAGAACATGGATAGGTGACGTTTCAGGTCAGGACCATTCTTCAGCATTAAATGTTGGTCTGATACCACACACAGGGTCCCGAAGAACAAATTAAAATCAACGTGAAGTTACTCACCTTGCTTCATCTGCAGACGCTGGTATTCTATATCATGGGGGGAGGAGAGGAGAGAGACAGAGAGAGAGTCACCATCACTGAGATCCCCAAACACCGACATTCCCAGATTCCCAGAGCTCCTGCGATCCACCCTTCCCGTTCCAGCATTCCGATTCTCTGGAACACTGGGGCGGCACGGTGGAGCAACGGTAGAGTTGCTGCCTTACAGCGCCAGAGACCCGGGTTCCATCCAGACTACGGTTGCTGTCTGTACGGAGTTTGCACGTTCTCCCCGTGACCTGCGTGGGTTTTCTCCGAAATCTTCGATTTCTTTCCACACTCCAGAGACGAGCAGGTTTGTAGGTTAATTGGCCTTGGTGAATGTAAAAATTGTCCCTAGTGTGTGTAGGATAGTGTTAGTGTGCGGGGATCGCTGGTCGGCGCGGACCCGGTGGGCTGAAGGGCTTGATTCCGCGCTGTATCTCTAAACTTAGCTAAACTAGCAGAAGCCTTTCACTGTAACCATATAACCATATAACAATTACAGCACGGAAACAGGCCATCTCGACCCCTCTAGTCCGTGCCGAACACATAATCTCCCCTAGTCCCATATACCTGCGCTCAGACCATAACCCTCCATTCCTTTCCCATCCATATAACTATCCAATTTATTTTTAAATGATAAAAACGAACCTGCCTCCACCACCTTCACTGGAAGCTCATTCCACACAGCTACCACTCTCTGAGTAAAGAAGTTCCCCCTCATGTTACCCCTAAACTTCAGTCCCTTAATTCTCAAGTCATGTCCCCTTGTTTGAATCTTCCCTACTCTCAGTGGGAAAAGCTTTTCCACGTCAACTCTGTCTATCCCTCTCATCATTTTAAAAACCTCTATCAAGTCCCCCCTTAACCTTCTGCGCTCCAAAGAATAAAGCCCTAACTTGTTCAACCTTTCTCTGTAACTTAGTTGCTGAAACCCAGGCAACATTCTAGTAAATTTCCTCTGTACTCTCTCTATTTTGTTGACATCCTTCCTATAATTAGGCGACCAAAATTGTACACCATACTCCAGAATTGGCCTCACCAATGCCTTGTACAATTTTAACATTACATCCCAACTTCTATACTCAATGCTCTGATTTATAAAGGCCAGCACACCAAAAGCTTTCTTTACCACCCTATCTACATGAGATTCCACTTTCATGGAACTGTGCACAGTTATTCCCAGATCCCTCTGTTCACCTACATTCTTCAATTCCCTACCATTTACCATGTACGTCCTATTTTGATTTGTCCTGCCAAGATGTAGCACCTCACACTTATCAGCATTAAACTCCATCTGCCATCTTTCAGCCCACTCTTCCAACTGGCATAAATCTCTCTGTAGACTTTGAAACTCTACTTCATTACCCGCAACCCCACCTATCTTAGTATCATCTGCATACTTACTAATCCAATTTACCACACCATCGTCCAGATCATTGATGTACATGACAAACAACAGTGGACCCAACACAGATCCCTGTGGCACCCCACTCGTCACTGGCCTCCAACCTGACAAACAACCATCCACCATTACTCTCTGGCATCTCCCATTCAGCCACTGTTGAATCCATCTTGCTACTCCACCATTAATACCCAACCATTGAACCTTCTTAACCAACCTTCCATGAGGAACCTTGTCAAAGGCCTTACTGAAGTCCATATACACAACATCCACTGCTTTACCCTCATCAATTTCCCGAGTAACATCTTCAGAAAATTCAAGAAGATTAGTTAAACATGACCTTCCGGGCACAAATCCATGTTGACTGTTCCTAATCAGACCCTGTTTATCCAGATGCTTATATATATTATCTCTAAGTATTCTTTCCATTAATTTGCCCACCACTGACGTCAAACTAACAGGTCTATAATTGCTAGGTTTACTCTTAGACCCCTTTTTAAACAATGGAACAACATGCACTGTACCTCGGTACACGTGACAATAATCTATACTAAGCCAAGCCAAGCTGAACTTGGCTGCGGGTCAGGCAGCAGCCGAGGAGGTCGACTGACCGACCCAGTTTCGGGTCGGGACCTTGCCTAGCTTTGGGGGGTCGTGGCCAGGATGGGACCCTCCGCACTACAGGGGAGTGTGTGGGGGCAGAGGGTGGATGGGGCAAGGAGAGAGAGAGACGAGGGAGGGGGGGGGGAGGTGGGTGAGGGAGGGGGGAGTTGGAAGGGGCGAGTGAGGGGGGGAAGCAGGGGGACGGACTCGGGCCCTTGCCCTGACCCACCAGGAGGAGGCGATGATGAGAGGAGGCATTGCCAAACTTACCGCTGCTTGTCGGCCGCTTCTCCAGATCTGCCGGAGGAAAGGGATAGCATCGCCGTCAGCGGGGCCGAGTGGCCATGCACATCAAACGCTCTAACCCTCACCCCCCCCCCCTCTCCCCCAGAACAATGACCCACCATCTTCTCCCCCATCCCCCCCTTCCACATCTCTATCTCTCTGCTCATCCCTGCTTCGACCATTGACTTTCTTCACTGCCTACTGTACCTGCATGCTTACTTTCAGTGACCGGTGTACAAGGACCCCCAGATCCCATTGTATTTCCTCTTTTCCCAACTTGACACCATTCAGATAATAATCTGCCTTCCTGTTTTTGCCACCAAAGTGGATACAAGCCCAGTCGCTCCATTCGTTGAGGATATGACAGTCCCGCCATCCCGGGAATTAACCTGGTGAACCTACGCTGGGCTCCCTCAATAGCAAGAATGTCCTTCCTCAAATTAGGGGACCAAAACTGCTCACAATACTCCAGGTACTGCATGCGTCAGGGTACTGCCGGGTCCGCAGGTATGTCCCTGCAGGTCAGTGCGGGAGAGGTTCCCGTGGGTACCTACCTCGTATGTGGCGCTGCAGCCAGCGGTTCAGGAGCCCCAGTCCAACAAGCGATGCCACGACGGCCAGGAAAATGACCACAAATCCGCCCATCCACTTGGACGTCCGAGGGAAGAACTCATCTGCAGGAGGCAGAAGCGAGTCAAAGGTCAGGAGTCAGGACATCCCCTGGGGTCACGCACCCCACCTTGCCCTCCCCTCATCCCTTCCCCCCCACCCCAGTACCCCCCTTCCCCCGCACCCCATCCATTGACTTGGCCACCTCTGCTGTCTGTGGCAATGAATTCAACAGATTCACCGTCCTCGGTCTGAAGAGATTCCTCCTCATCTCCTTCCTAAAGACACTTCCTTTAATTCTGAGGCTGTGACCCTCTAGTCCTAGACTCTCCCACCAGTGGAAACATCCTCTCCACATCCACTCCCTCTTCTTCCCTCTCCCATCAGGCAAAATTTACAGAAGTGTGAAAACGCACACCTCCAGATTCAGATACCGTTTCTTCCCAGCTGTTATCAGGCAACTGAATCATCCTACCACAGCCAGAGAGCGGGTCCTGACCTCCCATCTAACTCATTGGTGACCCTCGAGCTATCTTTGATCAGACGTTACTGGCTTTACCTTGCACTAAAACATTATACCCTTATCATGTATCTGTACACTGTAAATGGCTCAATTGTAATCACGTATTGTCTTTCTGCTGAGTGGTTAGCATGCAACAAAAGATTATCAATGTACCTCGGTACACAATAGGCAATAGGTGCAGGAGTAGGTCATTCAGCCCTTCGAGCCAGCACCACCATTTACTGTGATCATGGCTGATCATCCCCAATCAGACCCTGTTCCTGCCTTCTCCCCATATCCCCTGACTCCACTATCTTTAAGAGCCCTATCTAACTATCTCTTGAAAGTATCCAGAGAACCGGCCTCCACCGCCCTCTGAGGCAGAGAATGCCACAGACTCACAATTCTCTGTGAGAAAAAATGTTTCCTCACCTCCGTTCTAAATGGCTTACTCCTTATTCTTAAACTGTGGCCCCTGGTTCTGGACTCCCCCAACATCGGGAACATGTTTCCTGTCTCTAGTGTGTCCAAACTGAAGAAGGGTTTTGGCCCGAAACGTTGCCTATTTCCTTCGCTCCATAGATGCTTCTGCACCCGCTGAGTTTCTCCAGCACTTTTGTCTACCTTCGATTTTCCAGCATCTGCAGTTCCTTCTTAAACCCTTAATAATCTTATATGTTTCAATAAGAACCCCTCTCATCCTTCTAAACTCTAGAGTGTACAAGCCTAGCTGCTCCATTCTCTCAGCATATGACAGTCCCGCCATCCCGGGAATTAACCTGGTGAACCTATGCTGCACTCCCTCAATAGCAAGAATGTCTTTCCTCAAATGTTGAGACCAAAACTGCACACAATACTCCAGGTGTGGTCTCACTAGGGCTATGTACAACTGCAGAATGACCTCTTTGCTCCTATACTCAACTCCTCTTGTTATAAAGGCCAACTTGCCATTCGCTTTCTTCACTGCCTGCTGTACCTGCATGCTTACTTTCATAGACTGATGAGCAAGGACCCCCTAGATCTCGTTGTACTTCCCCTTTTCTCAACGACGCCATTTAGATAGTAATCTGCCTTCCTGTTTTTGATACCAAAGTGGATAACCTCACATTTATCCACATTAAACTAATCTGCCATGCATCTGCCCACTCGCCCAACCAGTCCAAGTCACCCTGCATTCTCATAGCATCCTCCTCACAGTTCACACTGACACCCAGCTTTGTGTCATCTGCAAATTTGCTAATGTTACTTTGAATCCCTTCATCCAAATCATCAATAATCTTCCTTCCTGTTTTTGATACCTAAGTGGATAACCTCACATTGATCCCCATGTCCGACGGTGAGCTCTGACCTGGGACATGGAAGTTGGTGGAGACACTCTGCTTGGCGTCCGCTCCGGTTATCAGGCACTGGTAATCGCTGCCACTGTGGGTCGTCACCTCCACGATGCTCTTCACGCTGAAGAAACTCTTGGCGTTCTGCTCGCTCGTGGTTACGGGCTGCCGGGACACCTCCCCGCCGTGGCCCAGCCTCCACACCACCGTGGGCTGCGGGTACCAGCGCTGAGAGTCGCACACCAGCCGCACCCCATCCTCCGTGTACTCCAGCAGGTTGACGGAGGGGAGCTCGCCCAGACCTGTGGAGACAGCACCCATGGGTGGCCTGGGTCAGGCAGCGGGGGGGGGGGGGGGGGGGGGGGCGCGGAGAGGGGAATTCCTATGGGTGCCCTGGGTCAGGCTGGGAGGGGCGTACCAACCTCCCATTGGCCAGTTGGAGAGAAAAAAACAGCACCCAAGGGTGGCAATAGGAAGGTTGCACGGCAGTCGGGTCTGTTTTAAAATCGCCCATGGTTCTCAAGTGGGTTTTACACAAAATGAAAACGCCTCTGAAGCAAACTTTTACAGCCAGATTGATCACTTCTGAGACTTTTTAGATACCAAAGGAATCAAGAAAAAACACAAATAATGCCTTCTGCAGTGAGCAAAGGCGATAATTCCCAATATTTCCGATCTCGATATCTGCACGGCCAATGTTCACCAAGCACTTTAGCTGTTGTTGTCCCTTCAGCTCTCGCTTCTCTATACCTTCATTTCGCTTCACGTTTGGAATTCTAAAGTTGGGTATGTGTCTCTCGCGGTTTTTAAAAGGTAGGAAAGTACGCGTTTCGTGTATTAACAACATATACCGGAAGCTGCGATGTCCTCCAGATGGTTTGAGCGGCTCCGTGAGTCAAGCCCTGTGGCCCAGTGACCTTACCCCTATAGGCAATAGGTGCAGGAGTAGCCATTCAGCCCTTTGAGCCAGCACCGCCATTTGATCATGGCTGATCATCCCCAATCAGTACCCCGTGGCTGCTTTTTCCCCATATCTCTTGACTCCTTTAGCCCTAAGAGCTAAATCTAACTCTCTCTTGAAAACATCCAGTGAATTGGCCTCCACCGCCTTCTGCGGCAGAGAATTCCACAGATTCACAACTCTGCAGGTGAAGAAGTTTTAACCACATCTCAGTCCTAAATGGCCGACCCCTTATTCTTAACCTGATTCTATTTTTGTAAACCAGCGCTCGCTGTCCTTCCCACCCTAGCGCGGACCAGGCAGAGTGGAGACCAAACGCGGACCCGGCAGAGTGGAGGCCAAACGCGGACCTGGCAATGAAGATCAAACGCGGACCCGGCAGAGTGGAGGCCAAACGCGGACCCGGCAGAGTGAAGATCAAACGCGGACCCGGCAGAGTGAAGATCAAACGCGGACCCGGCAGAGTGAAGATCAAACGTGGACCCGGCATTGTGGAGATCGAGCGCGGACCTGGGGGAGATACGCTGCCCCCATCGCTCTTGGTTCACCCTACACGGTCCGCCATGTAGTTTCCTGTACACTGTCCGCCCTATTGGGTCCGCATTCCGTTGCCAGCGTCGTCCCCGCTTCGCTTTAATTAAGCGTGCGCACTCTTAGTTCCGTTTCCACGCGATGGACCCTACACGGTCCGCTTACAGATTCAGATACAGGTACACATTGGTCAGCTTGAGTTTCACCCCGCACCAGAGAGACGGGAGGGAGGGAGGGGGGAGGGGGGAGGGAATCCCACAGCTATTTACAATATATATTAATGATCTGGATGAGGGAATTGAAGGCAATATCTCCAAGTTTGCGGATGACACTAAGCTGGGGGGCAGTGTTAGCTGTGAGGAGGATGCTAGGAGACTGCAAGGTGACTTGGATAGGCTGGGTGAGTGGGCAAATGTTTGGCAGATGCAGTATAATGTGGATAAATGTGAGGTTATCCATTTTGGTGGCAAAAACAGGAAAGCAGACTATTATCTAAATGGTGGCCGACTAGGAAAAGGGGAGATGCAGCGAGACCTGGGTGTCATGGTACACCAGTCATTGAAAGTAGGCATGCAGGTGCAGCAGGCAGTGAAGAAAGCGAATGGTATGTTAGCTTTCATAGCAAAAGGATTTGAGTATAGGAGCAGGGAGGTTCTACTGCAGTTGTACAGGGTCTTGGTGAGACCACACCTGGAGTATTGCGTACAGTTTTGGTCTCCAAATCTGAGGAAGGACATTATTGCCATAGAGGGAGTGCAGAGAAGGTTCACCAGACTGATTCCTGGGATGTCAGGACTGTCTTATGAAGAAAGACTGGATAGACTTGATTTATACTCTCTAGAATTTAGGAGATTGAGAGGGGATCTTATAGAAACTTACAAAATTCTTAAGGGGTTGGACAGGCTAGATGCAGGAAGATTGCTCCCGATGTTGGGGAAGTCCAGGACAAGGGGTCACAGCTAAAGATAAGGGGGAAATCCTTTAAAACCGAGATGAGAAGAACTTTTTTCACACAGAGAGTGGTGAATCTCTGGAACTCCCTGCCACAGAGGGTAGTCGAGGCCAGTTCATTGGCTATATTTAAGAGGGAGTTAGATGTGGCCCTTATGGCTAAGGGGATCAGAGGGTATGGAGAGAAGGCAGGTACGGGATACTGAGTTGGATGATCAGCCATGATCATATTGAATGGCGGTGCAGGCTCGAAGGGCCGAATGGCCTACTCCTGCACCTAATTTCTATGTTTCTATGTTTCTATGGAAGGGAGAGGGGAGGGAAGGGAGAGGGAAGGGGGGGGGAATGCTGTAGATGCTGGAATATACCAGTTTTGGACAAGCAGGTTGATTTCAGTATTTTTTTGCATTGTCAATAAACTTTGAGATAAATGTAAGTTACAGACTATAGACAATAGGTTATTCAGCCCTTCGAGCCAATGTGATCATGGCTGATCATCCCCAATCAGTACCCCGTTCCTGCCTTCTCCCCATATCCCCTGACTCCGCTATCTTTAAGAGCCCTATCTAGCTCTCTCTTGAAAGCATCCAGTGAACCTGCCTCCACCGCCCTCTGAGGCAGAGAATTCCATAGACTGACAACTCTCTGGGTGAAAATGTGTTACCTCATCTCCGTTCTAAATGGCTGACCCCTTATTCTTAAACTGTGTGGCCCCTGGTTCCGGACTCCCCCTACATTGAGAACATGTTTCCTGCCTCTAACGTGTCCAAACCCTTAATAATCTTATATGTTTCAATAAGATGCCCTCTCATCCTTCTAAACTCCAGAGTGTACAAGCCCAGCTGCTCCATTCTCTCAGCATATGACAGTCCCGCCATCCCGTACACGTGATAGATGTGGCCCGCCATCCGCTCACAGACATGCGTCCCGGCCCCAATGCAGAACAAGGTTGCCCACCCCTGATCTAAGGAAAGACAATGAAGCAAAGATAAACAGGAATCCTTCGACACAAGCCATGCCAACCAAATGGGCACATCTAAAGTGTAACGTTGTTCTGGAGAGGAATTTTTGAAATTTTTTCGAAAACACTAAAAATAAAATAGGACCCCGACACGGAACTGATCACTCTAGGTACTTCAGAAGCCTGTTCTGAGCTATCAATATTTCAAAAACGTTTATATTTAAGAGGGAGTTAGATGTGGCCCTTGTGGCTAAAGGGATCAGGGGGTATGGAGAGTAGGCAGGTACAGGATACTGAGTTGGATGATCAGCCATGATCATTTTGAAGGCTCGAAGGGCCGAATGGCCTACTCCTACACCTATTTTCTATGTTTCTATGTTTCCTTAAATATGGCCTGATAACGGCGAAAAAAACCGAATACTTAACAGTCCCTACTGTGAAGATGTGGATTTCAAACATGTCCGAGACGCTACATCTTGAAAATATTAGACTTGTCTTGGCAGAAAAACCCAGATCAGTTTTCCAAAACATGGACACCATTCATTGATTTAATACAAGGATAGTATGGTGCAACACAACTTTGGATTTAAATCTAATTACGGGTTGGGTGAGGCGGGTGGGGAGGGATATCTCCACTTTTTTCTCTCTTTTTCTTTTTGTCCTTTTATTTTTTCTCTACTCCTCTCTTCTTTCTTTCTTTTACTCAATCTTTGGCTAAACCACTTTGGTCGTCTAGGGGTCCTAACCTTTCACATCTCACTTATTCTCATTCTTGCTTTTTCCCCTTTCTTTTCTTCCAATTTAAAGCTAAAAAGTTAATTTTTATTTATTATTATTATTATTTTTTAAATTAGAAGCAGTGTACAAAAGTATAAACCGCGGCATATGACATAGTACAGTTGTTGTACAGCTCCAATTTTATTGTTTAGCTAAAGATGAGAAAGAAGAGGAGAGAAAAAGCAAGAGAGAGAGAGAAAGTGGATGTGCAAGGATAGAACCTCTAGACTACCACATTGGTGTAGACAAAGAGTGAGTAAGTAAAATAAATAAGAAAGACGTAGAGAAATAAAAAGATAAAAACAGAAAGGAAAACAAAAAGTGATGATATACCTGCTTCGTAACCCTCCCCACCCATCACCCAACTCGTAATTTGATTTAATTCCAAAATTATGTTGCACCATTCAAAGTTAAACTTGAAGATGTACAATAACTGTATAATTTTATCTGCCGGTGGTTCTATTTTTGTACATTTGCTTCTAATAATTTGCAGCGAGACCTGGGTGTCATGGTACACCAGTCATTGAAAGTAGGCATGCAGGTGCAGCAGGCAGTGAAGAAAGCGAATGGTATGTTAGCATTCATAGCAAAAGGATTTGAGTATAGGAGCAGGGAGGTTCTACTGATGAAGCTGAATTTTAGTTAAAATATAAGAAGATATTAAATTGGCTTCTGGGCTAGCTTACATCTTATATTTAGTCTCAAATTAGGCTTGCCTCAGGTTTCGGGTGTGTGGGATAATAAATCCTATAACATTGTCTCCCAAGTGAGGAAGTGACAGAGAAAGAAACAGCTAGTCACATCTTTGAAGTAAGACGCCATAAACCAAATGGCCTATGTTTATGAAGGACCAAATGACAGAGAGGGAGCAGCGAAAGAGCTAGGGTGATCTCTGTGAAGATAAAATGTCGTAAACCAAATGGCCAATGTTATCTTGTACTATGTAAACAAAAGGCCTTTGATGTGATGCATTCTGTGGAAACCTTTTCCTGTACCTCTGACCATGACTAATGTCTGTGAAATGTGCTAAGGGGACAAAAAAACCCTATTTAAGGCAATGTAATTCTGTTGTTCAGAGTAGGTGAACGGAGGACGGTCAAGTGTCTGTATTGGTCACTTGACTGGAGTTCTCCCTCCCTTCCATCGGCCGATAATAAGTAAAGTTGTGAACTGGTCTACCAAACAGTTTGTGTGGTGTCTGTTTATTAAGAAGCGAACCTGGTTTAGTAGTTAAGAAAGTAGCATTTTCACTACTGCAGGTGTACAGGGCCTTGGTGAGACCACACCTGGAATATTGCGTACAGTTTTGGTCTCCAAATCTGAGGAAGGACATTCTTGCCATAGAGGGAGTACAGAGAAGGTTCACCAGACTGATTCCTGGGATGGCAGGACTTTCATATGAAGAAAGACTGGATAGACTCGGCTTGTACTCGCTAGAATTTAGAAGATTGAGGGGGGATCTTATAGAAACTTACAGAATTCTTAAGGGGTTGGACAGGCTAGATGCAGGAAGATTATTCCCGATGTTGGGACAGTCTAGAACAAGGGGTCACAGTTTAAGGATAAGGGGGAAGTCTTTTAGGACCGAGATGATTTTTTTTTCACACAGAGAGTGGTGAATCTGTGGAATTCTCTGCCACAGAAGGTAGTTGAGGCCACAGTTCATTGGCTATATTTAAGAAAGAGTTAGATGTGGCCCTTGTGGCAAAGGGGATCCGGGGGTATGGAGAGAAGGCAGGGATGGGATACTGAGTTCGATAATCAGCCATGATCATATTGAATGGCGGTGCAGGCTCGAAGGGCCGAATGGCCTACTTTCTGCACCTATTTTCTATGTTTCTATGAATAAAAATAAAAAAAGTTTTAAAAATGAGATAAAGTGTAACGTATTGATAACTCACTCAGTACGCCAAGTTTGACACTGGAATCGTGGTTGAGGTTGGACTCGAACTCCACGAAGCAGTTGAAGATGCCTCGGTCCAACAGGTGGACATTCTGCAGCAACAGCGAGACGTTACCCTGGGCAAAGTTTTTGCTGAACAGGTGGGTCCTGCCCTGGAAGCTGGCGTCCTGCTGGTCATTCTCATCCTGCCCGAAGCGGTAGAGGTGAACCAGCGCTCCCTCCTTAGTCCAACGTATCTCCTTCATCTTCATCTGCAAGACTGGCGTCACCTGGCATTCCAGCACCACCTGGGAACCCACCTGTACCTGGATCAGGTAGCTGGAGCAGATCACCTTGAACCCGTCTGAATGAATGAATGAATGAATACGTTTATTGGCCAAGTATTCACATACAAGGAATTTGCCTTGGTGCTCCGCCCCGCAAATAACAGCACCACATACAGTCACAATTAAGAATGACGCATAAAACATTAAACATTAATAATAAAACATTTGAGGGAGCCCAGCGTAGGTTCACCAGGTTAATTCACCAGGATGATGGTGTGGTAAATTGGATTAGTTGGTATGCAGATGATACTAAGATAGGTGGTGTTGTGGATAATGAAGTAGAGTTTCAAAGTCTACAGAGAGATTTATGCCAGTTGGAAGAATGGGCTGAAAGATGACAGATGGAGTTTAATGCTGATAAGTGTGAGGTGCTACATCTTGGCAGGACAAATCAAAATAGGACGTACATGGTAAATGGTAGGGAATTGAAGAATGCAGGTGAACAGAGGGATCGGGGAATAACTGTGCACAGTTCCCTGAAAGTGGAATCTCATATAGATAGGGTGGTAAAGAAAACTTTTGGTGTGCTGGCCTTTATAAATCAGAGCATTGAGTATAGAAGTTGGGATGTAATGTTAAAATTGTACAAGGCATTGGTGAGGCCAATTCTGGAGTATGATGTACAATTTTGGTCGCCTAATTATAGGAAGGATGTCAACAAAATAGAGAGAGTACAGAGGAGATTTACTAGAATGTTGCCTGGGTTTCAGCAACTAAGTTACAGAGAAAGGTTAAACAAGTTAGGGCTTTATTCTTTGGAGCGCAGAAAGTTAAGGGGGGACTTGATAGAGGTCTTTAAAATGATGAGAGGGATAGACAGAGTTGACGTGGATAAGCTTTTCCCACTGAGAGTAGGGAAGATTCAAACAAGGGGACATGACTTGAGAATTAAGGGACAGAAGTTTAGGGGTAACATGAGGGGGAACTTCTTTACTCAGAGAGTGGTGGCTGTGTGGAATGAGCTTCCAGTGAAGGTGGTGGAGGCAGGTTCGTTTTTATCATTTAAAAATAAATTGGATAGTTATATGGACGGGAAGGGAATGGAGGGTTATGGTCTGAGCGCAGGTATATGGGACTAGGGGAGAATACGTGTTCGGCACGGACTAGAAGGGTCGAGATGGCCTGTTTCCGTGCTGTAATTGTTATATGGTTATATGGTTATAATTCCCAGGATGGCGGGACTGTCATATGCTGAGAGAATGGAGCGGCTGGGCTTGTACACTCTGGAGTTTACAAGGGTGAGAGGAGATCTCATTGAAACATATAAGATTATTAAGGGTTTGGACACGCTAGAGGCAGGAAACGTGTTCCCGATGTTGGGGGAGTCCAGAACCAGGGGCCACACAGTTTAAGAATAAGGAGTAAGCCATTTAGAACGGAGACAAGGAAAAACGTTTTCGCACAGAGAGTGGTGAGTCTGTGGAATTCTCTGCCTCAAGAGGGCAGTGGAGGCCGGTTCTCTGGATACTTTCAAGAGAGAGCCAGATAGGGCTCTTAAAAATAGCGGAGTCATGAGGATATGGGGAGAAGGCAGGAATGGGGTACTGATTGGGGATGATCAGCCATGATCACATTGAATGGCGATGCTGGCTCGAAGGGCCGAATGGCCTCCTCCTGCACCTATTGTCTATTGTAACATTATAGTTTAAACATGTGAATTAAATATAATTCCAGAGCAAAAGGAGGTTAGAGACATTTGGTTATTGAGTAGAGCAACTACTCGTGTCTGGCTGTGGCAGCTTTGACAGTCCGGAGTCGCCTTCCAGAGGGAAGTGATTCAAAGAGTTTGTGGCCAGGGTGAGAGGGGTCAGAGATGATCTTGCCCGCTCGCTTCCTGGCCCTTGCAGTGTACAGTTCATCAATGGAGGGAAGGTTGCAGCCAACAACCTTCTCAGCTGTTCGGACGATTCGCTGCAGCCTCCAGGTGTCGTGCTTGGGGGCTGAGCCAAACCAGACCATGATGGAGAAGGTGAGGACAGACTCTACGATGGCCGTGTAGAATTGAACCATCATTGCCTGTGGCAGATTGTGCTTCCTCAGCTGCCGTAGGAAGTACATCCACCGTTGGGCCTTTTTGACTGTGGAGTCGATGGTCGCCCCCCACTTAAGGCAGCAAATTGTGAATGCAGCCCAGACCTTCACACACACAAACCAACCTCCCTTCCACTGACCCCATCTACACCTTACGCTGCCTCGGCAAGGCCAGCAGCATCATCAAGGACCACTCTCACCCCGGTCACTCCCTCTTCTCCCCTCTCCCATGAGCAGTTGCGGGCCCCAGATCTGAGGAAGGATGTGCCGGCTCTGGAGAGGGTACAGAGGAGGTTTACAAGAATGATCCCAGGAATGAGTGGGTCGTTTGTCGGCACTGGGCCTGTACTCGCTGGAGTTTAGAAGAATGAGGGGGGACTTCATTGAAACTTACAGAATAGTGAAAGGCCTGGATAGCGTGGATATGGAGAGGATGTTTCCACCAGTGGGAGAGTCTAGGACCAGAGGTCACAGCCTCAGAATTAAAGGACGTTCCTTTAGGAAGGAGATGAGGAGGAATTTATTTACTCAGAGGGTGGTGAATCTGTGGGATTCTTTGCCACAGAAGGCTGTGGAGGCTACAAGTCAGTGGATATTTTAAGGCAGAGATAGATAGATAGATTGTTGATTTGTACGGGTGTCAGGGGTTATGGGGAGAACGCTTTTGTCACCTGTACTAATCAAGAATCTGTCGATTTCTGTTTTGAAAATAGACAATAGACAATAGGTGCAGGAGTAGGCCATTCGGCCCTTCGAGCCAGCACCACCATTCAATGTGATTAAGAAGGAACTGCAGATGCTGGAAAATCGAAGGTACACAAAAAAGCTGCAGAAACTCAGCGGGTGCAGCAGCATCTATGGAGCGAAGGAAATAGGCAACGTTTCGGGCCGAAACCCTTCTTCAGACTGATCTGGGGTGGGGGGGGCGGGGACAAGAAAGGAGACGGAACTGCAGATGCTGGAAAATCGCATTCAATGTGATCATGGCTGATCATCCACAATTAGTACCCCGTTCCTGCCTTCTCCCCATATCCCCTGACTCCACTATCTTTAAGAGCCCTATCTAGCTCTCTCTTGAAAGCATCCAGAGAACCGGCCTCCACCGCCCTCTGAGGCAGAGAGTTCCACAGACTCACCACTCTCTGTGTGAAAAAGTGTTTCCTCGTCTCCGATCTAAATGGCTTACCCCTTATTCTTAAACTGTGTGGCCCCTGGTTCTGGATTCCCCAACATCGGGAACATGTCTCCTGCCCCTAGCGTGTCCAAACCATTAACAATCTTATATGTTTCAATGAGATTCCCTCTCATCCTTCTAAACTCCAGAGTGTACAAGCACAGCCGCTCCATTCTCTCAGCATATGACAGTCCCGCCATCCCGGGAATTAACCTGGTGAACCTACGCTGCACTCCCTCAATAGCAAGAATGTCCTTCCTCAAATTAGGGGACCAAAACTGCACACAATACTCCAGGAATGAAGACCCCTCCCCAATTTCCCCATTGGGGAAGAAATGGGCGGAGGGTAGACTGGGGGGGAGGAAGATGGAGGCAGGAAGTGAAGGGGTGTTGGGTGATGGAGAAGGGGTGGGTTGATGGGGAGGGATCTGTGGTGGGGGGGTTAAAGAGGGGGCAAGGGGAGGGGTGAAGGGGGGGAGGGGAATTGGGGATCAGGAGGGGTGGGGGTTGGTGACTTTGTCGAGGAACTGCCCAACACGTTTGACGGCCAGTCTGAAGAAGAGTCTCGACCTGAAACGTCACCTATCCATGTTCTCCACAGATGCTGCCTGACCCGCTGAGTTACTCCAGCATCTTGTGTCTACATTCAGTGTAAACCAGTCTCTGCAGATGCGGCAATCAAACACGCCTCACCCCAGCCGTGCCACACGCGTGTGACCGGGGAACACAGGTGACCCTGCGTGACTCACCTGTCGCGTGCCAGGTGAAGCCGGCTAGAAGGACAAGCAGGAACTGCCAGGTGGCCATGGGCTGGCTCCGGCACGCTGCACCATCTGGAATAGACAATAGACAATAGACAATACACAATAGACAATAGACAATAGACAATAGACAATAGGTGCAGGAGGAGGCCATTCGGCCCTTCGAGCCAGCACCGCCATTCAATGTGATCATGGCTGATCATCCCCAATCAGTACCCCGTTCCTGCCTTCTCCCCGTATCCCCTGACTCCGCTATCTTTAAGAGCCCTATCTAGCTCTCCCTTGAAAGCATCCAGAGAACCGGCCTCCACCGCCTTCTGAGGCAGAGAATTCCACAGACTCACAACTCTCTGTGTGAAAAAGTGTTTCCTCGTCTCCGTTCTAAATGGCTTACTCCTTATTCTTAAACTGTGTGGCCCCTGATTCTGGACTCCCCCAACATCGGGAACATTTTTCCTGCGTCTAGCATGTCCAAACCCTTAATAATCTTATATGTTACAATGAGATACCCTCTCATCCTCCTAAACTCCAGAGTGTACAAGCCCAGCTGCTCCATTCTCTCAGCATATGACAGTCCCGCCATCCCGGGAATTAACCTGGTGAACCTACGCTGGGCTCCCTCAATAGCAAGAATGTCCTTCTTCAAATTAGGGGACCAAAACTGCACACAATACTCCAGGTGTGGTCTCACTAGGGCCCTGTACAAGTGCAGAAGGACCTCTTTGCTCCTATACTCAACTGCTCTTATTATGAAGGCCAACATGTCATTTGCTTTCTTCACTGCCTGCTGTACCTGCATGCTTACTTTCATAGGCTGATGAACAAGGACCCCCAGATCCCGTTGTACTTCCCCTTTTCCCAACTTGACACCATTTAGATAGTAATCTGCCTTCTTGTACTTGCCACCAAAGTGGATAACCTCACATTTATCCACATTAAACTGCATCTGCCCACTCCCCCAACTTGTCCAAGTCACCCTGCATCCTCATAGCATCCTCCTCACAGTTCACACTGCCACCCAGCTTTGTGTCATCTACAAATTTGCTAATGTTACTTTGAATCCCTTCATTGATGTATATTGTAAATAGCTGTGGTCCCAACACCGAGCCTTGCGGTACCCCACTAGTCACTGCTGGTCCCAGCACTGAGCCTTGAGGTACCCCACTAGTCACTGCTGGCCCCAGCACCGAGCCTTGAGGTTCCCCACTAGTCACTGCTGGTCCCAGCACCGAGCCTTGCGGTACCCCACTAGTCACTGCTGGCCCCAGCACCGAGCCTTGAGGTTCCCCACTAGTCACTGCTGGTCCCAGCACCGAGCCTTGCGGTACCCCACTAGTCACTGCTGGTCCCAGGGGGCTGAGGCAGGGGGGGACTAGTTGAGGCGGAGGGAGTGGAGGGTGGGGGCCGAGGGGGATAGCTGAGGCAGGGGGGGGGGGGGGTGACAGCCACAGACATGGACTATCGCAATATCTAAAAGAGGTTTAGACAGGTACATGTTAAATTGAGTGAAATGGTATCGTCGCTTTGAACTCAAGTTTCACTGTTCCTTAGTTGGTTAAGTGACAATGAACTTGAACTTGGCTAGGACAGGTTTAGAGGAATCTGGGTCAAACGCAGGCAGGTGGGACTAGTGTAGATGGGACTAGAGTAGATGGGGCGTGATGGTCGGGGTGGGCAGGTGGGACTAGTGTAGATGGGGCGTGATGGTCGGGGTGGGCAGGTGGGACTAGTGTAGATGGGACTAGAGTAGAGGGGGCGTGTTGGTCGGGGTGGGCAGGTGGGACTAGTGTAGATGGGACTAGAGTAGATGGGGGGTGATGGTCGGGGGGGGCAGGTGGGACTAGTGTAGATGGGGCGTGATGGTCGGGGTGGGCAGGTGGGACTAGTGTAGATGGGACTAGAGTAGATGGGGCGTGTTGGTCGGGGTGGGCAGGTGGGACTAGTGTAGATGGGACTAGAGTAGATGGGGCGTGTTGGTCGGGGTGGGCAGGTGGGACTAGTGTAGATGGGACTAGAGTAGATGGGGCGTGATGGTCGGGGTGGGCAGGTGGGACTAGTGTAGATGGGGCGTGATGGTCGGGGTGGGCAGGTGGGACTAGTGTAGATGGGGCGTGTTGGTCGGGGTGGGCAGGTGGGACTAGTGTAGATGGGGCGTGTTGGTCGGGGCGGGCAGGTGGGACTAGTGTAGATGGGGCGTGATGGTCGGGGTGGGCAGGTGGGACTAGTGTAGATGGGGCGTGTTGGTCGGGGCGGGCAGGTGGGACTAGTGTAGATGGGGCGTGATGGTCGGGGTGGGCAGGTGGGACTAGTGTAGATGGGGCGTGTTGGTCGGGGTGGGCAGGTGGGACTAGTGTGGGCAGGCGGGTTGGGGCCGAAGGGCCTGCATCCACGCTGTGTAATTGCAGACTGAGACGGGAGGGGGAAACGCAGCCTCTCTGGGCGTTGGCGGAGAGGCCGCTTCCTGGGTTATCGTGTGGTGAACGGGATTGGGACGGGGAATGGGACAGATCTGTCCGTGTCCACGACCCCTCTCACCCCCCCCCCCCCCCCCGGCCCCTCACTCACCCCCAAGTCGAGCTCCCATCGCCGTCGCCCCTCTCTCTCCCTATCTCTGTCCCCCCTCTCCCTCGCGATTTCTCGCCGTCTTTAGTTTCACTTTGCAAGCGCCGCCTTAAAGGGGATGGTTCATAGATATATATATATATATAGAGAGAGAGAGAGAGAGAGAGAGAGAGAGACGCGAGGAGCGAGAGACGACAGAGAGCACAGGACGAGAGGAACGACGACGACTCGACCGACGGTCTGAGATGAGTGAGCTTTGAGACGAGAGAATGGGAAGAGAGAAGAGAGAGAGTGAGAGATGAGAGTAGATAGAGTGACTTTGAAGAGGAGATCGGGATGGAGAAGACGAGAGGAGTTAGAGAGTAGAGAGATAGGCAGAGAGAGTAGATGAGACAGCCGATGCCGAGGATGAGGGAGAGACTGAGGAGAGAGACGAGGAGGGAAGAGAGAGACGAGAGATGAGAGATTGAGGAGAGAGAGAGAAGGAGGATGACGATGAGATGAGGCGGAGAGAGAGAGAGAGGAGAGAGGAGAGAGAGAGGAGAGAGAGAGAGAGGAGAGAGAGAGAGAGAGAGAGAGAGAGAGAGATACAATGACAGAGAGAGAGAGAGAGAGAGAGAGAGAAACAGAGATACAATGACAGAGAGAGACGGAGATAGACAGAGAGGCGGAGAAAGAAGAGTGAGACAGAAAGAGAGAGAGACAGAGATAGGTAACTCAGCGGGTCAGGCAGCATCTGTGGAGAACATGGATAGGTGACGTTTCACAGAGTGCTGGAGTAACTCAGCGGGTCAGGCAGCATCTGGATAGGTGACTATCCCGCTGAGTTACTCCAGCACTCTGTGAAACGTCACCTATCCGTGTTCTCCACAGATGCTGCCTGACCCGCTGAGTTACTCCAGCACTCGGTGTCTATCTTCGGTGTAAACCAGCATCTGCATTTCCTTCCTCCACCACCAGAGAGCAGTTGTGATCTATTATCTCCCTCACTGGAGATCCTCGGTCTATCTGTATCTTTGATGGGACTTTACTGGACTTTACTGATAGTATCAGTATCAGTATCGGTATATCTTTATTGTCATTTCCTGAGTACTCACATACCCAGAGGAAACAAAAAAACGTTGCTCAACCAGTGTCCATTCAGTGTGCAGTACAAATAACAACAAATAACT
Organism: Amblyraja radiata; assembly: GCF_010909765.2. Taxonomy (NCBI): domain Eukaryota; kingdom Metazoa; phylum Chordata; class Chondrichthyes; order Rajiformes; family Rajidae; genus Amblyraja; species Amblyraja radiata. Next base: position 672,186 of record NC_045985.1, on the reverse strand, counting down.
AGAAATAAAAAACATATATCATGAACAAATTAAATTAAACACTCTACTCTCTACTAAACATCAACAGGCGTTCCGATCGACAGCTGTTGCAGTGTGTCCAGGTTGGTGGTTGGTGCGCGGTACTTTGGCAGGGGGCTAAGTCCGTTTATCAGTCTTATAGCCTGCGGGAAGAAGCCGAGGAGCATCCTGCTGGTTTTGCAGCTAATGCTCCTGTACCTCTTCCCAGATGGCAGGATGGAGAATATGTGATGCGATGGGTGGTAGGGGTCTTTGATGATGGAGATGGCTCTGTTGATACATCTCTTCCTGTATATGTCCAGCAAGAAAGGGAGTGGAGCACCAATAATCCTGCTGGCGGTCTTCACACTCCTGTCAAGTTGGTGCCGTTCGTACGCCTTGCAGCCCCGAACCAGGAAGTGATGCCGTTGGTTAATGTGCTCTCGATTGTCCCCCTATAAAAAGTTCGTAGATGTGTAGTGGGGAGACCTGCGTATTTACGTAGTCTTCGGAGAGGGTTTAGTCGCTGCTGGGCTCTCTTGACCAGTGCTGTGGTGTTGGTTGTGGACATCAGGTCATCTGACAGGTGGAGTCCTAGGAACTTCACGCTGCTGACCCTTTCCACATCAGCTCCATCGATGTGCAGAGGTGTATGGTGTTGTTTTCCCGCCCTCCTGAAGTCAACCACCATCTCCTTAGTTTTTCCCACGTTGAGAATGAGGTTGTGGGATTTGCACCATCCTGTGAGCAGCTCCACCTGCATCCTGTACGCCGACTCATCATTGTCACTGATGAGACCCACCACTGTTGTGTCATCAGCGAACTTGTTGATGAAGTTGTTATTGAGTCTAGCAGTACAGTCGTGTGTAAGCAGACTAAACAGCAGGGGGCTTAGGACACAGCCTTGGGGCGAGCCAGTGCTCACGGCTATGGTTTTTGATGTCCTACTGCCCACCCTGACTGTCTGCTGCCGTTGTGATAGAAAGTTCAGGACCCAGTTACATGTGCCAGCATCAACCCCCAATAGCTCCAACTATATATATTTAAGAGGGATATATTTAATAGGGAGTTAGATAGCAACATAGAAACATAGACAATAGGTGCAGGAGTAGGCCATTCGGCCCTTCGAGCCTGCACCGCCATTTGATATGATCATCCAACTCAGTATCCTGTACCTGCCTTCTCTCCATACCCCCTGATCCCTTTAGCCACAAGGGCCACATCTAACTCCCTCTTAAATATAGCCAATGAACTGGCCTCAACTACCTTCTGTGGTAGAGAATTCCACAGATTCACCACTCTCTGTGTGAAAAAATGTTTTCTTCATCTCGGTCCTAAAAGATTTCCCCCTTATCTCTGGAATTCTCTGCCACAGAAGGTAGTTGAGGCCAGTTCATTGGCTATATTTAAGAGGGAGTTAGATGTGGCCCTTGTGGCTAAAGGGATCAGGGGGTATGGAGAGAAGGCAGGAACAGGATACTGAGTTGGATGATCAGCCATGATCATATTGAATGGCGGTGCAGGCTCGAAGGGCCGAATGGCCTACTCCTGCACCTATTTTCTATGTTTCTATGTTTCTATCCTTAAACTGTGACCCCTTGTTCTGGACTTCCCCAACATCGGGAACAATCTTCCTGCATCTAGTCTCTCCAACCCCTTAAGAATTTTGTAAGTTTCTATAAGATCCCCCCTCAATCTTCTAAATTCTAGCGAGTACAAGCCGAGTCTATCCAGTCTTTCTTCATATGAAAGTCCTGACATCCCAGGAATCAGTCTGGTGAACGTTCTCTGTACTCCCTCTATGGCAATAATGTCCTTCCTCAGATTTGGAGACCAAAACTGTACGCAATACTCCAGGTGTGGTCTCACCAAGGCCCTGTACAACTGCAGTAGAACCTCCCTGCTCCTATACTCAAATCCTTTTGCTACGAATGCTAACATACCATTCGCTTTCTTCACTGCCTGCTGCACCTGCATGCCCACTTTCAATGACTGGTGTACCATGACACCCAGGTCTCGTTGCATCTCCCCCTTTCCTAATCGGCCACCTTGCTCTATACGTTATTCACATTATTTCCTGTATCCTGTATCTCTACACTGTGGACGGCTCGATTGTAATCATGTACAACCTTTCTACTGACTGGTTAGTACGAAACAAAACAGCTTTTCACTGTACCTCAGTATACATGACAAGTGAGGCCCAGCACAAATTGAAGGAACAGCACCTTTAATTCACTTGGGTAGTTTACACCTCAGTGGTATGAACATTGACTTCTCTAACTTCAGACAGCCCTTGCTTTCCCTCTCTCTCCATCCCCTCCCCCTTCTCAGTTCTCCCACCTGAATGACCCCCTGATTACATTTTATCTCTGTATGCTTCGTTGTTAGCTTCCCCGAGCTAACAATGATCTATTGGTTGGCAGACATGAAACAAAGAGTAGGGATTAACGGGTCCCTTTCAGAATGGCAGGCAGTGACTAGTGGGGTACCGCAAGGCTCGGTGCTGGGACCAGCAGTGACTAGTGGGGTACCGCAAGGCTCGGTGCTGGGACCAGCAGTGACTAGTGGGGTACCGCAAGGCTCGGTGCTGGGACCAGCAGTGACTAGTGGGGTACCGCAAGGCTCGGTGCTGGGACCAGCAGTGACTAGTGGGGTACCGCAAGGCTCGGTGCTGGGACCAGCAGTGACTAGTGGGGTACCGCAAGGCTCTGTGCTGGGACAAGCAGTGACTAGTGGGGTACCGCAAGGCTCTGTGCTGGGACCAGCAGTGACTAGTGGGGTACCGCAAGGCTCGGTGCTGGGACCGCAGCTATTTACAATATACATCAATGATTTGGATGAAGGGATTCAAAGTAACATTAGCAAATTTGCAGATGACACAAAGCTGGGTGGCAGTGTGAACTGTGAGGAGGATGCTATGAGGATGCAGGGTGACTTGGACAGGTTGGGGGAGCGGGCAGATGCATGGCAGGTGCAGTTTAATGTGGATAAATGTGAGGTGGCAAAAAACAGGAAGGCAGATTACTATCTAAATGGTGTCCAGTTGGGAAAAGGGGAAGTACAACGGGATCTGGGTGTCCTTGTTCATCAGTCTATGAAAGTAAGCATGTACCAGCAGGCAGTGAAGAAAGCGAATGGCATGTTGGCCTTTATAACAAGAGGAGTTAAGTATAGGAGCAAAGAGGCCCTTCTGCAGTTGTACAGGGCCCTAGTGAGACCACACCTGGAGAATTGTGTGCCGTTTTGGTCCCCTAATTTGAGGAAGGACATTCTTGCTATTGAGGGAGTACAGCATAGGTTTACAAGGTTAATTACCGGGATGGCGGGACTGTCATATGCTGAGAGAATGGAGCAGCTGGGCTTGTACACTCTGGAGTTTAGAAGGATGAGAGGGTTTCTTATTGAAACATATAAGATTATTAAGCGTTTGGACACGCTAGAGGCAGGAAACATGTTCCCGATGTTGGGGGAGTCCAGAACCAGGGGCCACACAGTTTAAGATTAAGGGGTAAGCCATTTAGAACGGAGATGAGGAAACACTTTTTCACCCAGAGAGTTGTGAGTCTGTGGGATTTTCTGCCTCAGGTGGAGTCCAATTCTCTGGATACTTTCAAGAGAGCGCTAGATAGGACTCTTAAAGATAGCGGAGTCAGGGGATATGGGGAGAAGGCGGGAACGGGGTACTGATTGGGGATGATCAGCCATGATCACATTGAATGGCGGCGCTGGCTCGAGGGGCCGAATGGCCTACTCCTGCACCTGTTGTCTATTATCTATTCCAATTTTCCTTGAGCTGCGTCCTCTTTGATGACTTGTTTTCACACTTAACCCTTCCTTATCTCTGTGTCTCCCTCTCCCCTGACTCTCAGTCTGATGAAGGGTCTCGACCCGAAACCTCACCCAATTCCTTCTCTCCAGGGATGCTGCCTGTCCCGCTGAGTTACTCCAGCATTTTGTGTGTGGCTTCAGTCTAACCCGAGAGCTAGATGATCGGAGATGATCGCGCCCCGGGTGCCGGCTCCAGCGTTGGGGGGAGAGGGAGAGGGGTGGGATGTATTGGCGGCGGGAGGGGCGACCTGGGCTCGGGCAGAGCGAGGTTGAGGGAGGAGAGGGGCAGGAAGGGGGTAAGAGGACATCGCTGGAGAGGGAGAGGGAACGCTGCACCGGCCGAGCTCTCCACGTTGCTAGAAGCTAGGGTTAGAATAAAGGGGAGGTCATTTAAGACTGAGGTGAGAAAAAACGTTTCCACCCAGAGAGTTGTGAATTTATGGAATTCCCTGCCACAGAGGGCAGTGGAGGACAAATCACTGGATGGATTTAAGAGAGAGTTAGATAGAGCTCTTGGGGCTAGTGGAGTCAAGGGATATGGGGAGAAGGCAGGAATGGGGTACTGATTGGGGACGATCAGCCATGATCACAATGAATGGCGGTGCTGGCTCGAAGGGCCACCTCCTGCACCTATTTTCTATGTACCTATGTTTCTATGCTGGGAGACGGGCCGAACGGCGGTCCGGGCGATGGCCGCCTCTGCGGAGGGGAGACCTCGGGCTATGAGGCCGCTGCCCCCTCTCCTCTCTGCTCTCTCCTCCCCTCTCCTCTCCTCTCCCCCCTCCCTCTCCCACTGCTTCTCCCTCCTCCCCTCTCCTCTCTTCCCCCTCCCCTCCCCTCCGACGCGGGATGGTCCTGGAGCCAGTCCGCCGCTTCCGGGGCCGGTGGAGGGAGGGGGTGGGTGAGTCTTGGAGGAGCCTGGGCAGGCGGGCGTGAGTCTCGGCGGGTCCCGGGGCAGGAAGGGCGAGTCTCGGCGGGTCCCGAGGCCGGGGCAGGGTGTGTGAGTCGCGGCTTCCCGGGCTACGAGGTGCCACTCCGTCCACCATGAGGTCGACATACACCGCGTCCCGGCTGCTGCTTCTGCCTATGATAGCCAGCCTCGCTCAGGTAGGAACCGACCGGCGAGGACGCTGATCCAGGGGCTGAGACGGGGGAGAGGGGGTGGGAGGAGGCGAGGGGCAGAGAGAAGAGGCCAGAGAGGGGAGGGCGAGCTGGCAGAGAGGGAGAAGGTAGACACAAAATAAAAGACAGCATCTCTGGAGAGAAGGAATGGGCGACGTTTCGGGTCGAGACCCTTCTTAAGACGTCACCCATTCCTTCTCTCCAGAGACGCGGCCTGTCCCGCTGAGTTACTCCAGCTTTTTGTGTCTACCTTGGGTTTAAACCGGCATCTGCAGTTCTTTCTTACACAGAGCGGGAGAGGGGGTGGCGAGAGCGGTAGGCGAGGGGTCAGAGAGAGGGGGGGGGCAGCGAGGAGGGGGAGGGTGTATGAGAGAGGGTGGCGAGGAGACAAGGGGGCACAATCAGTACCCCGTTCCTGCCTTCTCCCCATATCGAGCCCTATCGAACTCCCTCTTGAAAGCTTCCAGAGAACCGGCCTCCACCAGAGAATTCCACAGACTCACCACTCTCTGTGAGAAAAAGTGTTTCCTCATCTCCGTTCTAAATGGCTTACCCCTTATTCGTAAACGTTGTGGCCCCTGGTTCTGGACTCCCCCAACATCGGGAACATGTTACCTGCCTCTAGTGTGTCCAAACCCATAATAATCTTATAGCAGGGGTATCTCCTGTGAATAACAGGGGCATCTCCCGTAATGCTCTGTCTATCTCATGTGAAGGTGTGCTGTGAGCTCAGGGTGGCAAGGGATGGGTGAATCTTTTCAGCCAGAGAGTTGTGAATCTGTGGAATTCACTGCATGTATTCAAGAGAGAGTTAGATTTAGCTATTGGGGCTAACGAAATCAAGGGATATGGGGAGAAAGCAGGAACGGGGTACTGATTTTGGATGATCAGCCATGATCATGTTGAATGGCGGTTCTGGCTCGAAGGGCTGAATGGCCTACTCCTGCACCAATTTTTCTCTGTTTCTATGTTTCTTCTATAGCGGGGGAAACTGCTGTAACGCTGTATCTACCCCTGTGACGTTGTGTCTACCCCTGTGACGTTGTGTCTTCCATGTGACGTTGTGTCTACCCCTGTGACGTTGTGTCTACCCCTGTGACGTTGTGTCTACCCCTGTGACGTTGTGTCTACCCCTGTGACGTTGTGTCTACCCCTGTGACGTTGTGTCTACCCCTGTGACGTTGTGTCTACCCCTGTGACGTTGTGTCTACCCCTGTGACGTTGTATCTACCCCTGTGACGTTGTATCTACCCCTGTGACGTTGTGTCTACCCCTGTGACGTTGTGTCTACCTCCTGTGACGTTGTGTCTACTCCTGTGACGTTGTGTCTACTCCTGTGACGTTGTGTCTACCTCGTGTGACGTTGTGTCTACCCCTGTGACGTTGTGTCTACCCCTGTGACGTTGTGTCTACCTCCTGTGATGTTGTGTCTACTCCTGTGACGTTGTGTCTACCTCGTGTGACGTTGTGTCTACCTCCTGTGACGTTGTGTCTACCTCCTGTGACGTTGTGTCTACCTCCTGTGACGTTGTGTCTACCTCGTGTGACGTTGTGTCTACCTCCTGTGACGTTGTGTCTACTCCTGTGACGTTGTGTCTACCTCCTGTGACGTTGTGTCTACCTCCTGTGATGTTGTGTCTACCTCCTGTGACGTTGTGTCTACCTCCTGTGATGTTGTGTCTACTCCTGTGACGTTGTGTCTACCTCCTGTGACGTTGTGTCTACCTCCTGTGACATTGTGTCTATCTCGTGTGACGTTGTGTCTACCCCTGTGACGTTGTGTCTACCTCCTGTGACGTTGTGTCTATCCCTGTGACGTTGTGTCTATCTCGTGTGACGTTGTGTCTATCCCTGTGACGTTGTGTCTACCTCCTGTGACGTTGTGTCTACCCCTGTGACGTTGTGTCTATCCCTGTGACGTTGTGTCTACCTCCTGTGACGTTGTGTCTACCCCTGTGATGTTTTGTCTACTCCTGTGACGTTGTGTCTACCTCCTGTGACGTTGTGTCTACCTCCTGTGACGTTGTGTCTATCCCTGTGATGTTTTGTCTACTCCTGTGACGTTGTGTCTACCTCCTGTGGTGTTGTGCCTGGAGGCTGCAGCCAATCGTCCGATCAGCAGAGAAGTTTATTGGCTGCAACCTTCCCTCCATTGAGGAACTGTACACTACAAGGGCCAGGAAGCGAGCGGGTAAGATCATCTCTGACCCCGCTCACCCTGGCCACTAACTCTTTGAATCACTTCTCTCTGGAAGGCGATTCCGGACTGTCAAAGCTGCCACAGCCAGACATGAAAACAGTTTTTATCCACGAGTAGTTGATAACAGCCAAAAACCTGTAGCCTCCCTTTGATCTGGTATTTTGTTGGTTCACATGCTTGATCAATGGTGTTTTATCATTAATATTTTATTATTATTAATGTTTAGTGTTTTCTGAGTCATTCGTAACTGTCAGTGTATGTCATGTTGTTACTTGTGGGTGGAGCACCAAGGCAAATTCCTTGTATGTGAATACTTGGCCAATAAACATATTTGCTTTCTTACTCCTGTAACGTTGTGTTTACCTCCTGTGATGTTTTGTCTACCTCCTGTGATGTTTTGTCTACCTCCTGTGATGTTGTGTCTACCTCCTGTGATGTTTTGTCTGCCTCCTGTGATGTTTTGTCTGCCTCCTGTGATGTTTTGTCTGCCTCCTGTGATGTTTTGTCTGCCTCCTGTGATGTTGTGTCTGCCTCCTGTGATGTTTTGTCTGCCTCCTGTGATGTTGTGTCTGCCTCCTGTGATGTTTTGTCTGCCTCCTGTGATGTTTTGTCTGCCTCCTGTGATGTTTTGTCTGCCTCCTGTGATGTTTAGTCTGCCTCCTGTGATGTTTTGTCTGCCTCCTGTGATGTTGTGTCTGCCTCTTGTGATGTTTTGTCTGCCTCCTGTGATGTTTTGTCTACCTCCTGTGATGTTTTGTCTACCTCCTGTGATGTTTTGTCTTCCTCCTGTGATGTTTTGTTTGCCTCCTGTGATGTTTTGTCTGCCTCCTGTGATGTTTTGTCTGCCTCCTGTGATGTTTTGTCTGCCTCTTGTGATGTTTTGTCTGCCTCCTGTGATGTTTTGTCTGCCTCCTGTGATGTTTTGTCTACCTCCTGTGATGTTTTGTCTACCTCCTGTGATGTTTTGTCTGCCTCCTGTGATGTTTTGTTTGCCTCCTGTGATGTTTTGTCTACCTCCTGCGATGTTTTGTCTGCCTCCTGTGATGTTTTGTCTGCCTCCTGTGATGTTTTGTTTGCCTCCTGTGATGTTTTGTCTACCTCCTGTGATGTTTTGTTTGCCTCCTGTGATGTTTTGTCTACCTCCTGTGATGTTTTGTCTACCTCCTGTGATGTTTTGTCTGCCTCCTGTGAAGGTGCGGTGTGAGCAGAGGGGCGAGGTGATGTCCAGCTGCCGCGGTCAGCGCACCCTCTGGCCCCCGGGCACGGGGCTGAAGGCTCCCAGTGCCCGAGTCAGCGGACCCCCTCCTCAGGAGACGGCGAGCCGAGGGTCGAAGTGCAAGTGCTACTGCGGGGTGGAGCCGTGCGGGGCGGGGGGTAAGAGGTGGGACCCCCAAACCGGCACGCAAACCACGGGCGCGGTGAGTCCCCGCCCGCCTACCGTCGGTAACACCGGGGTCACTGTGGGCACTCGCTCACGGGGCTGGGGAGGAGGAGGAGGGGAGAGGTGGGGGAAGGAGGAGAGACGAGGAGGGGGTAGGAGATGAAACGGGGAGGAGAGGAGGGGGTGAAGGGAGGGGAGAGCAGAGGAGGGGAGAGGTGAGGGGGATGGTGGAGGTGAGAGGAGGGAAGGAGTGGGGGGAGCGGAGGAAGGGGGGAGTTGAAACGGGGGGAGGGGAGGAGGGGGAGTGGAGGGGGAGAGGAGGGAAGGAGAGGGGCGATGAGAGGGGGAAGCGGAGGAGGGGAGATGAAGCGGGAAGGAAATGAGGAGGGGGAGTGGAGGGGAGAGGAGGGGAGGGGCGGGAACGGGGAAGGGAGAAGAGGGAGGGGGGAGGAGAGCGGAGGGGTGGGGTGGAAAGGAGGGGGGAGCATGGGGCAGGGTAGTGGGTGATACATAGTGTATACGTCCAATAAGGAGGAGGAGAGGGGGTGTAAAGGGGAGGGGAGGGTGTGTGGGGGGAGCTGGGCTGCAGGGAGGAGGGGGTGTAGGGAGGAGGGGGTATATGGCGAGGGCTGGAGGGGTTGGGAGGGGAGGGGGTGTGGGGTGCTGGGGTGTAGGGAGGTGGGGGTGATGTGGGGGAGGGTGTGTGGTGGGGGTGCTGGGGTGTAGGGAGGTGGGGGTGATGTGGGGGAGGGTGTGTGGTGGGGGTGCTGGGGTGTAGGGAGGATGGGGGTGTGTGGGGGGCATGGGGGTGTAGGGAGGAGGGGGGGTGTGTGGGGGAGGGTGTGTAGGGAGGATGGGGTGTGTGGGGGGATGGGGGTGTAGGGAGGAGGGGGTGTGTGGGGGAGGGTGTGTAGGGAGGAGGGGGGTGTGTTGTGGGGGGCTGGGGCTGTAAGGAGGGGGGGTGTGTGGGGGTGCTGGGGTGTAGGGAGGTGGGGGGTGTGGGGGGATGGGGTGTAGGGAGGAGGGTGGGGGTGTGGGGGGGGCTGGGGGTGTAGGGAGGTGGGGGGGTGTGGGGGGATGGGGGTGTAGGGATGTGGGGGTGGTGGGTGTTGGGAGGGGAGGGGTCGTGGTGTTGGGGGAGGCTGCTTACCCCCACTCTGCTTATTTCACCTACCTCCTCATTGCTGACAGGTCAGGCTCTGGCCAGTCGACTGCAGGAGTTCCTGAACCACAGGGACATCAAGAGGCTCCACTCTCACTCCGCCAAACTCAGCAGCCAACTGAAGAAGCTGGAGAAGGTGAGCAAACTGCCCCCTCTTGGGGTGACGGGGCGGGGTGGGGGGGGGGGGGTTGGATCTAGCGGGGGAACGCGGGGTCCGATCATCCACCCCTGTTGCGATCGGGCAGTGGTGAATCAGGCAGTACCCACACTGATCTTTAGTCAGAGGGTGGTGAATCTGTGGGATTCTTTGCCACAGAAGGCTGTGGAGGCCACAAGTCAGTGGGTATTTGTTAAGGCAGAGATAGATAGATAGATTCTTAATTAGTGCGGGTGTCAGGGGTTACGGGGAGAAGGCAGGAGAATGGGGATAGGGGTGAGAGATAGATCAGCCATGATTGAATGGTGGAGTAGAGTTCACAATCGCATTCAATCAAGATAATACTCTTATTAGCCAAGTATGTTTTGCAACATACGAGGTATTTCATTTGCCAAGTCAGTCACACAAATTAAAAAGCAACGGAACACACAAAACTCATTTTAACATAAACATCCACCACATTGACTCCTCCACATTCCTCACTGTGATGGAAGGAGAAAAAAAAGTTTTGAAAAGTTACAATTCCAGGCTTGGAGGGATATGGAGCAAGCTCAGGCAGGTGGGACTAGTGTAGATGGGGCATGTTGGCCCGTGTAGGTGAGTTGGGCCGAAGGGCCTGTTTCCACGCTGTATCACTCTTTGACTCTCAGCTAACCTGAATGAATACATGCATAGGAGACACAAAAGGAATTGTGAAGGATGAGAGGGCATCTTATTGAAACATATAAGATTATTAAGGGTTTGGACACGCTAGAGGCAGGAAACATGTTCCCGATGTTGGGGGAATCCAGAACCAGTGGCCACACAGCTTATGAATAAGGGGTAAGCCATTTAGAACGGAGACGAGGAAACACTTTTTCACACAGAGAGTTGTGAGTCTGTGGAATTCTCTGCCTCAGAGGGCGGTGGAGGCGGGTTCTCTGGATACTTTTAAGAGAGAGCTAGATAGGGCTCTTAAAGATAGCGGAGTCAGGGGATATGGGGAGAAGGCAGGAACGGGGTACTGATTGGGGATGATCAGCCATGATCACAGTGAATGGCGGTGCTGGCTGGAAGGGCCGAATGGCCTACTCCTGCACCTATTGTCTGATTGGGGATGATCAGTCGTGATTCAGATTCAGATTCAAACTGTATTGTCATTGTCAGTGTACAGTACAGAGACATCGAAATACAGTTAGGGGGGGGGGGGGGGGGATTGGCAGTCACCGAGGTACATTGTTGAGCAGTGTAACAGCCGCAGGGAAGAAGCTGTTCCTGGACCTGCTCCAACGGAGAGACCTGTAGCGCCTCCCGGATGGTAGGAGGGTAAACAGTCCATGGTTGGGGTGAGAGCAGTCCTTGGCGATGCTGAGCGCCCTCCGCAGACAACGCTTGCTTTGGACAGACTCAATGGAGGGGAGCGAGGAACCGGTGATGCGTTGGGCAATATTCACCACCCTCTGCAGTGCTTTCCGGTCGGAGACAGAGCAGTTGCCATACCATACTGTGATACAGTTGGTAAGGATGCTCTCGATGGTGCAGCGGCAGAAGTTCACCAGGATCTGAGGAGACAGATGGACCTTCTTTAGTCTCCTCAGGAAGAAGAGACGCTGGTGAGCCTTCTTGATCAGAGTTGAGGTATTGTGGGTCCAAGAGAGGTCATCGGAGATGTTGACTCCCAGGAACCTGAAGCTAGAAACACGTTCCACCTCCGTCCCGTTAATGTGGATGGGGGTGTGCGTGCCGCCCCTGGACTTCCTGAAGTCTACAATGAGCTCCTTGGTCTTCTTGGAGTTGTTGTCAGCGCACCATGCTGCTAAGTGCTGGACCTCCTCCCTGTAGGCCGACTCATCGTTGTTGCTGATGAGGCCAATCACCGTTGTATCATCTGCATACTTGATGATGGTGTTAGTACCATGTACAGGTGTGCAGTCATAGGTGAAGAGGGAGTAGAGGAGGGGGCTCAGCACACAGCCCTGTGGAACGCCGGTGTTCAGGGTGAGGGTTGAAGAGGTGTGCCTGTCTAACCTAACAGACTGGGGTCTGTTGGTTAGAAAGTCCAGTATCCAGTTTGCAGAGGGAGGGGTCGATGCCCAGGTCGCTGAGTTTGGTGATCAGTTTAGATGGTATAATGGTGTTGAATGCTGAGCTGTAATCGATGAACAGCATTCTTACGTAAGTGTCTTTGTTGTCGAGGTGGGAGAGGGCGGAGTGAAGTGCCGTTGAGATGGCATCCTCCGTACTCCTGTTCTTGCGGTAGGCAAACTGATAGGGATCCAGTGTGGGGGGTAGGCAGCCTTTGAGGTGTGCCAGGACCAGCCTCTCGAAGCACTTGGTGATGATGGGAGTAAGTGCAACTGGGCGGAAGTCGTTGAGGCTTGCCGCAGTGGAGTGTTTTGGCACCGGCACCATGGAGGTGGTTTTAAGGCACGTGGGGATCACATTGAATGGCGGTGCTGGCTCAAAGGGCCGAATGGCCGACTCCTGCACCTATTGTCTATTGTCCATTGTCTATTTAGCTCTAAGGGCCAAAGGAATCAGGAGATATGGGGAAAAAGCAGGAACAGGGTACTGATTTCTGATCAGCCATGATCACATTGAATGGCGGTGCTGACTCGAAGGGCCGAGTGGCCTCCTCCTGCACCTATTGCCTATTGTCTATCGACCGTTGAGCCGGTACATCTTTCATTTCACTCCCCATTCAGTACCCCGTTCTTGCCTTCTCCCCATATCCCCTGACTCCGCTATCTTTAAGAGCCCTATCTAGCTCTCTCTTGAAAGTATCCAGAGAACCTGCCTCCACCGCCCTCTGAGGCAGAGAATTCCAAAGACTCACCACTCTCTGTGAGAAAAAGTGTTTCCTCGTCTCCGTTCTAAATGGCTTACTCCTTATTCTTAAACTGTGTGTGGCCCCTGGTTCTGGACTCCCCCAACATCGGGGACATGTTTCCTGCCTCTAGCATGTCCAAACCCGTAACAATCTTATATGCTTCAATGAGATGCCCTCTCATCCTTCTAAACTCCAGAGTGTACAAGCCCTTCTCAGCTGATCGGACGATTGGCTGCAGCCTCCAGGTGTCGTGCTTGGTGGCTGAGCCAAACCAGACCATGATGGTGTGTGGTCAGTTTCTGGGGATAGCTGATGTTGTCCGTGTCTCCACACACAGAGGTTGGAACGTAACGTGCCCAGCGTCGGCAGCCTCCTGACGGACACCTTCGCCAACATCGTCCAGCACCAGGTCATCTACCACAACTTCACCATCACCGTGGCCGGCATGAGGAAGGACATGAACAGACTGGCTCAGTTGCTGCAGAAACATGTACCACAGCCCCTGGAGGACTCCACAAAGGTAGGCTCCCCGCCTGGGCTGGGTTGGCAGGGCTTGCAGGAGACACTTGCTCATCAGCTCATCAATCCTAGGAGCAGAATTAGCCCATCAAGTCCACTCCGTCATTCAATCATGGCTGATCTATCTCTCCCTGCTAACCCCCCTTCTCCCCATAACCCCTGACACCCGCACTAATCAAGAATCTATCTGTCTCTGACTTCAAAATATCCATTGACTTGGCCTCCACCGCCGTCTGTGGCAAAGAATTCCACAGATTCACCACCACCTAAGTAAAATAATTCCTCCTTGTCTCCTTCCTAGAGGAACGTGTTTTAATTCTGTGGCTGTGGCCTCTGGTCCTAGACCTTCCCACTCTGTGAAACGTCACCTATCCATGTTCTCCACAGATGCTGCTTAACCCGCTGAGTTACTCCAGCACTCTGTGAAACGTCACCTATCCATGTTCTCCACAGATGCTGCCTGACCAGCTGAGTTACTCCAGCACTCTGTGAAACGTCACCTATCCATGTTCTCCACAGATGCTGCCTGACCCGCTGAGTTACTCCAGCACTCTGTGAAACGTCACCTATCCATGTTCTCCACAGATGCTGCCTGACCCGCTGAGTTACTCCAGCACTCTGTGTCTATCTCAGGTCTGCTTCTTCCAGGCCTTTGCCCCACCTGTGGATGCTGTGCCTCTCCCGCAGGTCCCGCTCAAGACCCACCAGATGAAGCCGCCAGGCGAGTCCTCGACGCTCGCTGGCCACAAACAGCAGGTTGACCAGCAGACCGTGGCGGGGGAAAAGTCCGTGAGGATGCCTCCCGCTCCTATGGGACCGTTCCTCAACATGATGGCTCGGAGACCGCCGGACAACACGCGGAACATGAGTAAGTCCATTCACGCTCTCACTGTGAACGGTGGGTATCTGGAATCCGGGGCACCCGGAGAAAACCCACGCAGTCCCAGGCCTATCAATAGTAAGTCCATTCATCCTCGCATAGAAACATAGAAAATAGGTGCAGGAGGAGGCCATTCGGCCCTTCGAGCCTGCACCAGCATTCAATATGATCATGGCTGATCATCCAACTCAGTATCCCGTACCTGCCTTCTCTCCATATCCCCGATCCCTTTAGCCACAAGGGCCACATCTAACTCCCTCTTAAATATAGCCAATGAACTGTGTGGCCTCAACTACTTTCGGTGGCAGAGAATTCCACAGATTCACCACTCTCTGTGTGAAAAATGTTTTTCTCATCTCAGTCCTAAATGATTTCCCCTTTATCCTTAAACTGTGACCCCTTGTTCTGGGCTTCCCCAACATCGGGAACAATCTTCCTGCATCTAGCCTGTCCAACCCCTTAAGAATTTTGTAAGTTTCTATAAGATCCCCCCTCAAACTTCTAAATTCTAGCGAGTACAAGCCGAGTCTATCCAGTCTTTCTTCATATGAAAGTCCTGACATCCCAGGAATCAGTCTGGTGAACCTTCTCTGTACTCCCTCTATGGCAAGAATGTCCTTCCTCAGATTTGGAGACCAAAACTGTACGCAATACTCCAGGTGTGGTCTCACCAAGACCCTGTACAACTGCAGTAGAACCTCCCTGCTCCTATACTCAAATCCTTTTGCTCTCACTGTGAACGGTGGGTATCTGGAATCCGGGGCACCCGGAGAAAACCCACGCGGTCCCGGGAAGAACATGAGTAAGTCCATTCATGCTCTGACTGTGAAGTCAAGAGTCAAAAGTGTTTTATTGTCATGTGTCCCAGATAGGACAATGGGATTCTTGCTCCCTGCAGCACAGTATACAATGGGAGAATAAACAGTTGGAAGGGCCGAATGGCCTGTTCCTGCATCTATTGTCTATTGAGTTTATTCTGCCCATTCCATAATGGCTAATGGCTAATCCTTTCCCCTCCTATCAACCCCATCTCACTCTTTCTCTCTCGCTCTGTCTCTCTCTCTGTCTCTCTCTCTGTCTCTCTCTCTGTCTCTCTCTCTGTCTCTCTCTCTGTCTCTCTCTCTCTCTCTCTCTCTCTGTCTCTCTCTCTGACTCGCTCTCTGTCTCGTTCTCTGTCTCGCTCTCTCTCTCTCTGACTCTCTCTCTCTGCCCCTCTCTCTCTCTCTCTGTCTCTCTCTCTCTGTCCCTCTCCCTCGCTCTGTCCCTGTGCCCCCTCTAGTCCAGCAAGACGTGTGTGCTGGTACTCCTGTGATGATCAGTGGGCCCACCACACACAGCATGTACGGCAGAGCTGAAGGGACGTGGATGAAAGACCCCATCAACAACCGGGAGAGGGTCTACGTTGCCAACTACTTCTTCGGGACCAAGCTGATGGAGTTCCGCAGCCTGGACCACTTCAAACGGGGTACGGATATCCCTGTACACCAGCACGCATGTATACACGTCACCTACACACACACACACACACACTCACACTCACACACACTCACATCACACTCACACATCACACACACATCACACATCACACACACATTCACACTCAGACACACTCACACACACACACATCACACTCACACACACACTCACACACACATCACACACACTCACACTCACAGACACACTCACACTCAGACACACTCACACTCACACACACTCACACACACTCACACTCAGACACACTCAGACACACTCACAAATGCAGACACATGCATCACGTATACACACAGCTACCTTCGATTTTCCAGCATCTGCAGTTCCTTCTTGAACGCGTATATCCACAGATATATACACGCGCATACACGTGCACACATCACGTATACACACAGACATACACACACACACCATTCAATCGCACACCACATCAAAGAACATGCGTTTAAGGTAAGGGGGTGGGGGGGGTAAGATTACAGCAGGCAGTGAAGAAAGCAAATGGCATGTGGGCCTTCATAACAAGAGGAGTTGAGTATAGGTCCTTCTGCAGTTGTACAGGGCCCTAGTGAGACCACACCTGGAGTATTATGTGCAGTTTTGGTCCCCTAATTTGAGGAAGGACATTCTTGCTATTGAGGGAGTGCAGCGTAGGTTTACCAGGTTAATTCCCGGGATGGTGGGACTGTCATATGCTGAGAGAATGGAGTGGCTGGGCTTGTACACTCTGGAGTTTAGAAAGATGAGAGGGCATCTTATTGAAACATATAAGATTATTAAGGGATTGGACACGCTAGAGGCAGGAAACATGTTCCCGGTGTTGGGGGAGTCCAGAACCAGGGGCCACACAGTTTAAGAATAAGGGCAAGACCATTTAGAATGGAGATGAGGAAACATTTTTTCACCCAGAGATTTGTGAGTCTGTGGAATTCTCTGCCTCAGAGGGCGGTGAAGGCTGGTTCTCTGATTACTTTCAAGAGAGAGCTAAATAGGGCTCTTAAAGATAGCGGAGTCAGGGGATATGGGGAGAAGGCAGGAACGGGGTACTGATTGTGGATGATCAGCCATGATCACAGTGAATGGCGGTGCTGGCTCGAAGGGCCGAATAGCCTACTCCTGCACCTATTGTGTATTGGATTCTCCCTATAACCCCTGTCACCCGCACTAATCAATAATCTGTCAACCTGTGCCTTAAAAATATCCACTGACTTGGCCTCCACCGCCGTCTGTGGCATTGAATTCCACAGAGTCACCCCCCAAGTCTAAAGAAATTCCTGCTCATCTCCTTTCTAAAGGTACATCCTTTTATTCTGAGACTGCGCCCTCTGGTCCTAGACTCTCCCAATAGTGGAAACATCCTCTACCTCATTGGTGACCCTCAGACTATCCTTTGTTTGAGGAAGAACTGCAGATGCTGGAAAACCCTCTCTACATCGGTGAGACCAAGCACAGGCTTGGCGATCGCTTCGCCCAACACCTTCGCACAACCCAACCTGACCTCCCGGTGGCTCAGCGCTTCAACTCCCCCTCCCATTCCCAATCCGACCTTTCTGTCCTGGGCCTCCTCCATGGCCAGAGTGAGTCCCACCGCAAATTGGAGGAGCAGCACCTCATATCTCGCTTGGGTAGTTTACACCCCAGCGGTATGAACATTGACTTCTCCAATTTCAGGTAGTCCCTGCTTTCTCCCGCCTTCCCCTCCCCTTCCCAGCTCTCCCACAGCCCACTGTCTCCGCCTCTTCCTTTCTTCCCGCCGCCCCCCCTCCCCCCCCCATCAGTCTCGTCCCAAAACGCCGCCTATTCCTACTCTCCATAGATGCTGCCTCACCTGCTGAGTTTCTCCAGCATTTTTGTCTCCCTCAGAGTATCCTTGATCGGACTTTGCTGGCATTACCTTGGACCATAGACAATAGACAATAGGTGCAGGAGTAGGCCATTTGGCCCTTCGAGCCAGCACCGCCATTCAATGTGATCATGGCTGATCCTCCACAATCAGTACCCCGTTCCTGCCTTCTCCCCATATCCACTGACTCCGCTATCTTTAAGAGCCGTATCTAACTCTCTCTTGAAAGTATTCAGAGAATCGGCCTCCATCGCCCTCTGAGGCAGAGAATTCCACAGACTCACCACTCTCTGTGAGAAAAAGTGTTTCCTCGTCTCCGTTCTAAATGGCTTACTCCTTATTCTTAAACTGTGGCCCCTGGTTCTGGACTCCCCCAACATCGGGAACATGTTTCCTGCCTCTAGCGTGTCCAAACCCTTAACAATCTTATATTTTTCAATGAGATCTCCTCTCATCCTTCTAAACTCCAGAGTATACAAGCCCAGCCGCTCCATTCTCTCAGCATATGACAGTCCCGCCATCCCGGGAATTAACCTGGTGAACCTACGCTGCACTCCCTCAATAGCAAGAATGTCCTTCCTCAAATTAGGGGACCAAAACTGCACACAATACTCCAGGTGTGGTCTCACTAGGGCTCTGTACAACTGCAGAAGGACCTCTTTGCTCCTATATTCGATTCCTCTTGTTATAAAGGCCGACATGCCATTCTCTTTCTTCACTGCCTGCTGTACCTGCATGCATAGCTCGATTGTAATGATGTATTGTCTTTCTGCTGACTGGAGCACACGCAACCTTGGTCCAATAAGCTGATCATTCACCCGGTGTGTGTGTGTATGTGCTGCCCTCACAGGTCGCTGGTTACACAGATACAAACTGCCCTACAGCTGGACAGGGACGGGCCACGCGGTCTACAATGGCTCCTTCTACTACAACCAGGCATACACACACAACATCATCCGCTATGACCTGGCCAAGCGGGCTGCAGCCAGCTGGGGCTTGCTGGACGACCTGACCATCGGCTCAACGGCGCTGGCCGGCTGGAAGGGCTACTCCGAGGTCGACTTCTTGGCTGATGAGGGTGGGCTTTGGGTCACCTACTTCTCCAATGACTTTGGCTACCTGCACGAGGAGGTCCTGGTCCTCAGCCGCCTGGATCCCGTCGATCTGACCGTCAGGCAGGAAACCACTTGGAAGACCAGACTCCACCGGGCTTCCTACGGGAGATCCTTCCTCATCTGCGGGGTCTTCTACGCCATGGACCGGCAGAGGCAGGCGGAAGGCACCGTCACGTACGCCTTCGACACGCACACGGGCTTCCAGTCAAACCCAGGGCTCTCGATCCAGATCCAGTACAATCTCCTCACTCAGATAGACTACAACCCAACTGACAAGCTACTGTATGCCTGGGATAATGGACATCAAGTAACCTACAACATAAGGTTCGCCCACTGACCCGCCGCTTCCTGCCCCTCCCTTCCCATCTCCATCTCCTCGTGTGGAGGCAAGGAACTGCAGGTGCTGCTTTACCAAAAAAAAAGGAACGGGTGGTGGTTTGGAGGATCTTCAAAAATCTACAGAGTGCTGGAGTCACTCAGCGGGTCAGACAGCAACTAACCCTAACCCTAACCCATGGATAGGTGACGTTTCACAGAGTGCTGGAGTAACTCAGCGAGTCAGGCAGCATCTGTGGAGAACATGGATAGGTGACGTTTCACAGAGTGTTGGAGTAACTCAGCGGGTCAGGCAGCATCTGTGGAGAACATGGATAGGTGATGTATACGAGGTTGTGGGGGGGGGGGGAGCTGGATAGGGGAATGAGCAGTATGAAGACTGGTGGATATTATTGATGAATACAAGGAGCTGGAGCAACTTAGCGGGTTTGTAGGTTAATTGGCTTCTGTAAAAATTTGTAAATTGTCCTCAGTATCATAAGGTCATAAGTAATAGGAGTGGAATGAGGCCATTTGGCCCATCACGTCTACTCCGCCATTCAATCATGGCTGATCTATCTCTCCCTCCAAACCCCATTCTCCTGCCTTCTCCCCATAACCCCTGACACCCACATTAATTAAGAATCTATCTATCCCTGCCTTAAATATATCCACTGACTTGTGGCCTCCACTGCCGTCTGTGGCAAAGAATTCCACAGATTCACCACCCTCCGACTAAAGAAATTCCTCCTCATCTCCTTCCTTAAGGAACGTCCTTTAATTCTGAGGCTGTGACCTCTAGTCCTGGACTCTCCCACTAGTGGAAACATCCTCTCCACATCTACTCTATTCAAGGCTTTCACTATTCTCGACGTTTCAATGAGGTCCCCCCCCCCTCATTCTTCTAAACTCCAGCGAGTACAGGCCCAGTGCCGACAAATGCTCATCATATCTTAACCCACTCATTCCTGGGATCATTCTTGTAAACCTCCTCTGGACCCTCTCTAGATCCAGCACATCCTTCCTCAGATACGGGGCCCAGAATTGCTCACAATACTCCAAATGCGGCCTGACCAGTGCCTTGTAGAGCCTCAGTGTGTAGGATAGTGCGAGTGTATGGGGTGATCGCTGGTCAGCTTACGTGCTAATTCTGTGGAAGAAATTAATTCAGAGGGAAATTAAAGGAAAATGAAAAGCTGGACAAGACTTCATTGCACGATACCATGGAGAGATGGCGGCTGTTAACTGCCCACCAGTTCGATGGCTTCACCACAGAATTAGCCGACAGTTATACTGTTTGTTAGATACTACTCTACGAAAATATTCTATCAACTACAGGGGCACCAATTATTTCATTAGTCATAGCATACTTTTCGCTTATGTTAATCTTATTCAACAACAGACGGTTAATACAAGTCAAACACATTACGAGGGCATCTTGACATTATTCTATCTCACCTTTTAGGCGGCCATCCCCTCTCCGAGCCAGTCGTAAGTCCCCCGCACATTTACAGTAACATTCCTATGCCACTAGCGGTAGGGGGCGTGGGTGGTCGACTGTAACTTCTCACAATGGAAAAACAAGCTTTGTTATCTCCTCTACAATTTCATGTTTGTAGTTACAATCCACCCTTCAACACATTCCCAGACAATAGGTGCAGGAATAGGCCATTCCGCCCTACGAGTCAGCACCGCCATTCAATGTGATCATGGCTGATCATCCCCAATCAGTACCCCGTTCCTGCCTTCTCCCCATATCCCCCGACTCCACTATCTTTAAGAGCCCTATCTAGCTCTCTCTTGAAAGCATCCAGAGAACCTGCCTCCACCGCCCTCTGAGGCAGAGAATTCCACAGACTCACAACTTTCTGTGAGAAAAAGTGTTTCCTCGTCTCCGTTCTAAATGGCTTACTCCTTATTCTTAAACTGTGGCCCCTGGTTCTGGACTCCCCCAACATCGGGAACATGTAGACATAGAAACATAGAAAGTAGGTGCGAGAGTAGACCACCAGGTCCGTCAAGCCCGCACCGCCATTCGCTCATGGCTGAACACTAAACAGACACACTTACCCACAAACAGTAGACACAAGACACAGAACACAAGACACTACCCTCCCCTTTATACCGCTATCACCCCTCTCCACCCCAAGAACCTCGCGATCTCCTGGGGGAGGCAAAAAACCGGATAAAAACCCAGGTCCAATTCGGGAAAAAAATCCGGGAAATTCCTCTCCGACCCCAATCCAGGCGATCGACACTTGTCCAGGAGATCACTCAGGTCTTACTATACTAACCATACCTAGGTCCATATCCCTGCCCTCTCCCCGTAGCCCCTTATCCCCTTGGCAGCTAAAAAACCATCTATTTTAGTCTTAAATATATTTAAAGTTTCTGCTTCCACTGCTCCCTGGGGCAGTGAATTCCATAAATTAACCACCCTCTGGGTGAAGAAGTTCTTCCTCATCTCAGTTTTAAAAGAGCCCCCCCTTATTCTGCAACTATGTCCCCTAGTTCTAGTTTCCCCCGATCATTGGGAACATCCTCGGTGCATCCACCCGATCAAGGCCCCTCACGATCTTATATGTTTCAATGAGATCGCCTCTCATTCTTCTAAACTCCAAAGAGTAGAGTTCCAGCCTACTTAACCTTTCCTCATATGTCAATCCCCTCATTGCAGGAATTAATCTTGTAAACCTTCGCTGCACTGCCTCCAGGGCTAGTACATCCTTTCTTAAGTATGGACCCCAGAACTGTACACAGTATTCCAAATGTGGTCTCACTAATACTGTGTACAGCTGCAGCAAGACCTCCGTGTTTTTATACTCAATCCCCCTAGCAATAAAGGCCAAAACTCCATTGGCCTTCCTGATTGCTTGCTGCACCTGCATACTAACTTTTAGTGATTCATGTACTAATACCCCTAGATCCCTTTGCGTTGCATTACAACGCAGCTCCTCCTCATTTAGAAAATAACTTGCCCTATCATTTTTTTTCCCAAAGTGAATGACTTCACATTTATTAGTATTAAATTTCATCTGCCAAGTTGTTGCCCACTCACCTAGCTTATCTATATCCTTTTGCAGACTCTTCCTATCCTCCTCATCCCCTACTTTTCCTCCCATTTTTGTATCGTCCGCAAATTTTGATATATTACACTTGGTTCCCTCCTCCAAATCATTTATATAAATTGTGAACAACTGGGGTCCCAGCACCGACCCTTGCGGAACCCCGCTAGTTACCGGTTGCCATCCCGAGTATGAACCATTTATCCCCACTCTCTGCTTCCTATTTGTTAGCCAATCCTCTACCCATGCTAATATATTACCCCCAATCCCATAATTTTTTATTTTAGCAATAGTCTCTTATGTGGCACCTTGTCAAAAGCCTTTTGGAAGTCCAAGTATACCACATCCACCGGTTCCCCTTTATCCACCCGGGTTGTTACTTCCTCAAAGAATTCGAGCAGATTCGTTAAACAGGACTTCCCCTTCACAAAACCATGCTGGTTCTGTCCGATGAAGTCATGTTTATCCAAGTGCCCCGTTAGTGTTTCTTTAATAATTGTCTCTAATATTTTACCCACCACCGATGTTAGACTAACCGGTCTATAGTTACCCGCCTTCTGTTTACTTCCTTTTTTAAATATAGGTGTTACATTGGCCATTTTCCAATCCACTGGGACCGTTCCTGCCTCCAGGGAGTTTTGGAAAATTATCACCAATGCATCCACAATCCCCACCGCTATCTCCCTCAAGACCCTTGGATGTAATCCATCAGGCCCAGGGGATTTATCCTCCTTCAGTCTCATTAATTTCCCTAATACCACCTCCTTGGTGATCTTAATAGTATTTAGCTCCTCCATTCCTACCGCCCCCCTGTTTATCCAGCGTTGGAATATTTTTTGTGTCTTCTATGGTGAAGACTGATACAAAATACTCGTTTAATGCCTTTGCCATTTCCATGTTCCCCACCAACAACTCTCCAGTCTCACCCTCCAATGGACCAACGTTCACCTTAGCCACCCTTTTTCTTTTTATATAGCTATAAAAACTCTTACTATTAGTTTTTATGTTGTTCGCTAAATTCCTTTCATAGTCTATTTTCCCCGTCTTAATTAATCTCTTAGTTATTTTTTGCTGACCTTTAAATGCTTCCCAATCCTCTACCCTCCCACTATCTCTGGCTACCTTATATGCCCTTGCCTTCAGCCGAATACTATCCTTTATAGTTTTACTGAGCCATGGCTGACTGTTCTTACCCTTACCCCTTTTTTTCTTCATAGGAATAAATTTTTCTTGAAGGTTATACAGTATACCCTTAAACGTACACCACTGCTCATGTACCGTCTTATTCTTGAGTCTGCTATCCCAGTCAACTTTGATCAGCTCAGTCCTCATACCTTCATAATCCCCCTTATTTAGACTAAGCACCCTAGCCTGAGTTTCAACCTGCTCCCCTTCTATTTGAATATGGAATTCGACCATATTGTGGTCACTTGTTCCCAACGAGTCCCTAACTATGACATTTTTAATTAATCCTGCTTCATTACACAGGACCAGATCCAAGATTGCGTCCCCCCTTGTCGGTTCGGTGGCATGTTTCCTGCCTCTAGCATGTCTAAACCCTTAACAATCTTTTATGTTTAAATGCGATCCCTCTCATCCTTCTAAATTCCAGAATGTACAAGCCCAGCCGCTCCATTCTATCAACAAATGACAGTCCCATCATCCCGGGAATTAACCTGGTGAACCTACGCTGTACTCCCTCAATAGCAAGAATGTCCTTCCTCAAATTAGGGGACCAAAACTGCACACAATACTCCACGTGTGGTCTCACTAGGGCTCTGTACAACTGCAGAAGGACCTCTTTGCTCCTATATTCGATTCCTCTTGTTATAAAGGCCAACATGCCATTGGCTTTCTTCACTGCCTGCTGTATCTGCATGCTTACTTTCATAGACTGATGTATAAGGGCCCCCAGATCCTGTTGTACTTCCCCTTTTCCCAACTTGATGCCATTTAGATAGTAGGTGATGCAGCTAATTTTACTTTGCCGATTCCCACGAACCACTTCTGCACCAGGTCAAGCGAGAGACGCCGATTGTCACATCCAAAACCATCCTTCCGTTACCTTGTTCACGTCAAAATTATGTAAGGAAGGATATTAATTTATCTTCCACAGTATACTCTAAAGTATAATAGTCTAAAAGAGAGCTGGGGATGAGATTGGCTATATACTCAATATAGACAAAATATCCAAGAGAGATACAAAGTGCTGGAGTAACTCAGCGCGTCAGGCAGCATCTCTGGAGAAAAAGGAATAGGTGACATTTCTGGTCGAGACCCTTCTTCAGATTGAGAGTCTAAATGTCCACATCTTGTCTGCAATAGAGAATATATCTCAGGGATTTCCAGAGGTGGCGTTTAATATTTTTTTTCAGATCAGAACTGGTTTCTAATTTTACAATTATAAAATAAATATACTCTGGTGTGAATTGAATGCCTGTGAACAGAATGGTTCTTTGTAGATCTTTGGAGTCCAAGACTGGACATTTCAACTAAGGTTAGTTCCAGCTTGCACCCACCTAGTCATGGGGCTTCCATACGCATTATCCGCATTGAATTTAGATAATAGACAATAGGTGCAGGAGTAGGCCATTCGGCCCTTCGAGCCAGCACCGCCATTCACTGTGATCGTGGCTGATCATCCCCAATCAGTACCCCGTTCCTGCCTTCTCCCCATATCCCCCGACTCCGCTATGTTTAAGAGCTCTTGTGCCCCTGTCCCACTTAATAAACCTGAACGGAAACCTTTGGAGACTTTGCGCCCCACCCAAGGTTTCCGTGCAGTTCCCGGAGGTTTTTGCCAGTCTCCCTACCTGCTTCCACTACCTGCAACCTCCGGGAACCACCTGCAACCTCTGGGAACCGCACGGAAACCTTGGGTGCAGTCTCCAGAGGTTTCCGTTCAGGTTTCCTAAGTGGGACAGGGGCATTTTTAATCTCTCTTGAAAGCATCCAGAGAATCAGCCTCCACCCTTCTGTGGCAGAGAATTCCACAGATTGACAACTCTCTGGGTGAAAAAGTGTTTCCTCATCTCCGTTCTAAATGGACAACCCCTTATTCTTAAACTGTGGCCCCTGGTTCTGGACTCCCCCAACATCTGGAATTATTAATAACATCCAGGAATTATTTAGTGGTATGTAATGAAAAGGAACTACAGATGTTGGTGTAATCCAAAGATAGACATCAAATGCTGGAGTAATTTGTGTACAAAATCATGAGAGGAATAGATCGGGTAGATGCACAGAGTCTCTTGCCCAGAGTAGGGAATCGAGGACCAGAAGACATAGGTTCAAGGTGACGGGGGAAAAGATTTAATAGGAATTTAATAAGGGCAACTTTTTCCACACAAAATAGTGGTGAGTGTATGAAACGGCTTTCTGGAGAAACATAGAAAATAGGTGCAAGAGTAGGCTATTCAGCCCTTCGAGCCAGCACCGCCATTCAATACGATCAAGATTTAATGTAATTGTCACATGTACCAATTAAGGTACAGTAAAATTTGAGTTGCCATAATTACGGGCTTGTCCCACTGAGGCGATATTTCAGCGGACTGCTGAACACACGCACGCACACACACACCGCACACACATGCACGCACGCACACACTCACGCACACACACACAGCAAAGGCGGGGGACAGGGCAAGCGGGGGGAGCGCTATCTGAAATACACACGGTGCAAAGACAAGGTGATACAGACACACACCGCGATGAACAGGAAGGTTAAGACGGCTAGCACAGTGTACGTTAAGTCCTTTAAAAGAGGGGGGGAGAAGGGGAAGGGGGGGGGTGGGGGGGAGAAGAGGGGAGAAGGAGTGGAGACACTTTTAAGAAACCAGACAACATTTAATAAGCCAGAGATACACAGCTGTGAAGTTTGGCGGACATTTAACATTCCCGGTTGGTTTTCCTTGGTTCTGAAAACTCGTGCTTACGTTTTTTTCCCCCAATGAGCCAATGAAAATGCAAAGTCGATTAACTAAAACTACCTACGACTACAGGATTATCGATTTTCTCCATGGGGACCAATTTTTGGCCGCAGAATATTTTTCGACATGTTGGAAAATTAGCGGCGACCATACTGAGGCCGTGACTAGTTCCCAGAATGCGGGAACTCTTCGCGACCATGAAGGAGACTCACCAGAGACCACCAGCGAACATGTGGCGATCGCAGAGTCTCCCGCACTCGCTTAAAAAGTCACCTAAGTGGGACAGGCCCTTAAGTGAGAAAAGCAACACCACACAATCCAGCCGCATAAAATTAAATTTAACATAAACATCCACCACAGTCGAATCCAACATTCCCCACTGTGATGGAATGCAATAAAGTTCAATCATCTTCCTCCATTGTTCACCTGTGGCCGGGGCTGTTGAACCCTCCGCAGTCGCCACAGCCGACAGCCCGCTGTTCAAGCCCTCTCGTCGGGATGATGGAAACTCCGGCATCGGGACGGATTGGGAACAGGGAGCTCCCGAGTCAGCCTCTTCTTTCCGGGGGCCGCGGGCTTCATGGTGTGCAAGTCCACAGGCCCCTTCGGTCGGAGCTCCTACCCTGGCGATCCACGGCAAAAGATCCCAGGCTCCGCGACGGTAAGTCCATACCGTGCCCACGGCTTGATAGAAACAGAGAAAATCGGTGCAGGAGTAGGCCATTCGGCCCTTCGAGCCTGCACCGCCATTCAATATGATCATGGCTGATCATCCAACTCAGTATCCTGTACCTGCCTTCTCTCCATACCCCCTGATCCCTTTAGCCACAAGGGCCACATCTAACTCCCTCTTAAATATAACCAATGAACTGTGGCCTCAACTACCTTCTGTGGCAGAGAATTCCACAGGTTCACCACTCTCTGTGTGGACATTTTTTTCTCATCTCGGTCCTAAAAGGCTTCCCCCTTATCCTTAAACTGTGACCCCTTGTTTTGGACTTCCCCAACATCGGGAACAATCTTCCTGCATCTAGCCTGTCCAACCCCTTAAGAATTTTGTAAGTTTCTATAAGATCCCCCCTCAATCTTCTAAATTCTAGCGAGTACAAGCCGAGTCTATCCAGTCTTTCTTCATATGAGAGTCCTGCCATCCCACGAATCAGTCTGGTGAACCTTCTCTGTACTCCCTCTATGGAAAGAATGTCCTTCCTCAGATTAGGAGACCAAAACTGTACGCAATACTCCAGGTGTGGTCTCACCAAGGCCCTTGAAGCTCCGGGCCGGTCTCCAGGAAAGGCCGCTCCATTCAAAGTCAATTTTATTCATCACATGCAACCGAAGGTGCAGTGAAATGAATTTGCCAGCAGCGATACACGTTGTAGGCCGCAGGAGGGGGGGGGAGGGATGGAGATACGACATGGAGGAAAATGGCATCTCCGTCGAGGTAAATGATCGGAAAAGGTTTCCCCGCCCCCCCCCCCCCGTACCCACCACATAAAACGTACCGAGAGACATTAAAACAAACATCACAACATACTTCAAATAATGAAAACAAGAGTAGGGAGATTGCTGACGAGGCGGCCATTACAGGAACCACCTCGTGGTTCAAATTTTCCTGCATCATCCACAATCAGTACCCCCTTCCTGTTTTCTCCCCATATCCCTTGATTCCTTTAGCCCTTAGAACTAAATCTGACTAAATCTATTGAAAACATCCAGTGAATTGGCCTCCACTGCCTTCGGAGGCAGAGAATTCCACAGACTCACAACACTCTGGTTGAAAAAGCTTTCCCTCATCTCCGTTCTAAATGGCCGACCCCTTATTCTTAACCTGTGTGACCCCTGGTCCTGGATTCCCCCAACATGTGGAACATTTTTCCTGCATCTAGCCTGTCCAATCCTTTAAGAATTGTATATGTTTCCATAAGATCGCCTCTCATCCTTCTAAATTCCAGGAGGATCCAGAACATTTGGACAGGTACATGGATAGGATAGGTTTAGAGGGAGATGGGCCAAACGCAGGCAGGTGGGACTAGTGTAGATGGGACATGTTGGTCAGTATGGGCAAGTTGGGCCGAAGGGCCTGTTAACACTCTGTGACGATCAACTCAGCGGATGGGGCAGCTTATCTGGAGAAAATGGATAGTGAAGAAAGTCCCCAATAAAGGTGGTTGATGCAGGGACTATGATGACATTTAAGAAACAATTAGACAGGTACATGGATAGGATAGGTTTAGAGGGATATGCTGTAAGGGATATGCTTACAAATGCTGTAAGACTATGATTCTATGCTGTTTAAACTACATAAGGTCACAGAGTGCTGGAAGTAACTCAGCGGGTCAGGCAGCATCTGTGGAGAACATGGATAGGTGACGTTTCACAGAGTGCTGGAGTAACTCAGCGGGTCAGGCAGCATCTGTGGAGAACATGGATAGGTGACGTTTCAGAGTGCTGGAGTAACTCAGCGGGTCAGGCAGCATCTGTGGAGAACATGGATAGGTGACGTTTCACAGAGTGCTGGAGTAACTCAGCGGGTCAGGCAGGATCTGAGGAGAACATGGATGGGTGACGTTTCACAGAGTTTATGCATCTTTAAGTCATCAACAACAGCATGGCATAAGGCTGCAGTGTCCTCAGCTGCTCCAAGCTGTGGTTACCCATGTTGGATCCTAAAACCCACTCTTGAAAGAGCAGAAATATTTTCAGAAGAGAAGGCAGGGAAGCAGATGCCTTGGCAGGACTGAGAGGGGGTAATAAACATTGAGGCTGTCGCGAGAACCAGCTATCACAGTTGGTGTGCTATCAAGGGGCATGATGACATGAGTTGGAGCATGGTTATGGACCCAGAGCTGGGAATACCGGAATCGAATCCGGCAAAGGGCACAGTTGTAATCAAAAGACAATAGGTGCAGGAGTAGGCCATTCGGCCCTTCAAGCCAGCACCACCATTCAATGTGATCATGGCTGATCATCCCCAATCAGTACCCCGTTCCTGCCTTCTCCCCATAGCCCCTGACTCCGCTATCTTTAAGAGCCCGATGTAGCTAGTCGAGGTACACTACATCCACTGGCTCTCCCATGTCCATATTCCTAGTTACATCCTCAAACAATTCCTTAAAATTAAATCCAACTCTCTCTTGAAAGCATCCAGAGAATTGGCCAGATTCACAACTCTCTGGGTGAAAAAGTTTTTCCTCGTCTCCGTTCTAAATGGCTTACCCCTTATTCTTAAACTGTGGCCCCTGGTTCTGGACTCCCCCAACATCAGGAACATGTTTCCTGCCTCTAGCGTGTCCAAACCCTTATTAATCTTATACGTTTCAATAAGATCCTCTATCATCCTTCTAAACTATACAAGCCCAGCTGCTCCATTCTCTCAGCATAAGACAGTCCCGCCATTCCGGGAATTAACCTAGTAAATCTACGCTGCACTCCCTCAATAGCAAGAATGTCATTCCTCAAATTAGGGGACCAAAACTGCACACAATTCAGTGAGCTTTGACATTAGGTGTGCCTCCCTAGTGCCACGTGTGCACGATGGCAGCCTCGCCAAGTCTATCTGTCTTTTTAAATTATTTTTATTGTGTTTTTAAACTTTGTGTTAATGTTCTCTGGTTTGTTTTATGTGGGTTGGGGGTTGGGGGGAGGCGGTCGGGGGGAAACTATTTTTCAATCTCTTACCTTGCTGGAGATGTGGTTGTTTTCCGGGTCGTATCTCCGGTCGCTCTGCGGCCTACCATCGATGGAGCTGGAGGCCTCGCTCGGGACTGGCTTTGAGCCCCACCGCGGGGCGTGGACTTAACATCGGAGCTGATTCCTTGCCTGGGATCGCTCCGACAGCAGCCTGCAGATTTCACCATCAAGAGCTCGCAGTATCGGGGGAGGCTGAGTCTGGCAGCTCCAACGATGCAGAGGTTTGACAAGCCCCGACGCGGAGTCCGATCGCCCAGCGTGGGGGAGCTGACATCCCCCCCGATGCAGGAGCGGAGGGCCCAAACGCCGCCGGAAACCGGAGCCAAGATCGCCCCATCAACGGAGGGCTTGTGGCCCCCGACGGCGGGAGAACAAAGTAGGGGAGAGATTGAACTTTTTTTCGCCTTCCATCACAATGAGGAATGTGGAGGAGTTGGTAGAGTTGCTGCCTTACAGCGAATGCAGCGCCGGAGACCAGGGTTCGATCCTGACTACGGGTGCTGTCTGTAACGGAGTTTGCACATTCTCCCCGTGACCTGCGTGGGTTTTCGCCGAGATCTTCAGTTTCCTCCCACACTCCAAAGATGTACAGGTCTATAGGCTAATTGACTTTTTAAAATGTAAAAATTGTCCCGTGTGTGTAGGATAGGGTTAGTGTGCGGGGATCGCTGGTCGGCACGGGACCCGGTGGGCCGAAGGGCCTGTTTCCGCGCTGTATCTCTAAACTAAACTAAAAACAAGTCACTGTCGTGGATGTTTATGTTAAAATGTTTTTTGTGTATATTTTAATGTACATGTTGCATTTTATTTGTGTGACTGACTTTGCAAATGAAATTCCTCGTATGTTGCAAGACGTACTTGGCTAATAAAGCATGATTGTGATTGTATTGTTCTTTCCCAGATGTACAAATGGGACCTGTTCTCTTGCACACTACCCCAGCAGGGGACCACCTACTCCTGTCCCCTGTAACAGGAGCATCACTGTCCCTCCCCACCAGGGGGTCTTCTCCATCTCTCCACACTCCCAGAGACCTCTCCCCAACCCCTGACACACAGTGTGTACTCTCCCCTCCCACAGACACTAGCGAACCCCTACACCTCCCCCTGACATGATTGACAATAGGTGCAGTAGGCCATTTCGCCCTTCGAGCCAGCACCGCCATTCAATATGATCATCCAACGCAGTATCCTGTACCTGCCTTCTCTCCATACCCCCTGATCCCTTTAGCCACAAGGGCCACATCTAACTCCCTCTTAAATATAGCCAATGAACTGTGGCCTCAACTACTTTCTGTGGCAGAGAATTCCACAGATTCACCACTCTCCGTGTTTTTTTTTCTTCTCATCTCGGTCCTAAAATACTTCCCCCTTATCCTTAAACTGTGACCCCTTGTTCTGGACTTACCCAACATCGGGAACAATCTTCCTGCATCTAGCCTGTCCAACCCCTTAAGAATTTTGTAAGTTTCGATAAGATCCCCCCTCAATCTTCTAAATTCTTGCGAGTACAAGCCGAGTCCTTCTTCATATGAAAGTCCTGCCATCCCAGGAATCAGTCTGATGAACCTTCTCTGTACTCCCTCTACGACATGATTGGAGTCGTCTCCCCTCCCTTTACTCCTCATCCCACCCCCCCCCCCCCCCCCCCCCCCCACCGTGCCATCTGCAGAAAATTCCCGACGTAGTGCATCCCATGGAGCGCAGCCGCAGCAGCAGCGCCTCGCCCGTGGCTCTGTCGGTCGGTCAGCAGCCCGGCCAGCTGTCGGACTTTCGCTTACCGCCAACACCACCACCACCACCACCCCCACCTTCTCGTGGCCAATCATCAGTTCATGAGTTGGATGCGTGGTCCCCGGGCCAGAGCTCCTCAGCTGGCCCGCCAGCTAGGCTTTGTGTGCAGTCCAGCACCCGGGCCAACTGATCATTCACCCAGCCACGGCCGAGTCGGTCAACGAATTGCCGTGGGGAATTTATCCATTATTTTGACCTCTTGTCCCTTATTTGGGAGTGGGAAAGTTGGCAAGCCTACTCCCGGCACACCCACGACCCCCCTCCACCTCCCCACACCGACCCGAACACAATGGGGTCGGAGAGCGACCACATTCCCTTCAGATGGGGGAAGGCGCGGATCGAGAAGCCATTTGATCTCTCCCATACTTTTATTACAAACAGCAATGCAATCCATGGCAATGAAAACATAATTACTATGGATAAAAATAACCCCCAACAGAACATATGGATGTTGGATCAGAAAGAAACTGTGGTGGTCTTGGCAACTCTCTCACACGCACACACATACACTCACACACTTAACCCAAACCCACCACCCTTCCCAATATCTAGTTAGACACAGAGAGCTGGAGTAACTCAGCAGGTCAAACAGCATCTCTGGAGAGAAGGAATAGATGACGTCTCGGGTCGAGTGAAGAAAGCGAATGACATGTTGGCCTTCATAACAAGAGGAGTTGCATATCGGAGCAGAGGTCCTTCTGCAGTTGTACAGGGCCCTGGTGAGACCACACCTGGAGTATTGCAGTTTTAGTCTCCAAATTTGAGGAAGGACATTCTTGCTATTGAGGGAGTGCAGCATAGGTTCACCAGGTTAATTCCCAGGATGGCGGGACTGTCATATATTTTTTTTATACAATAGGTGCTGGATTGGGCCATTCGGCCCTTTCGAGCCAGCACCGTTATTCAATGTGATCATGTTGATAGAATGGAGCAACTGGGCTTGTACACTCTGGAATTTAGGATGAGAGGGCATCTTATTGAAACATAAGATTATTAAGGGTTTGGACACAATAGAGGCAGGAAAAATGTTCCCGATGTTCGGGGAGTCCAGAACCAGGGGCCCCATTTCAAGAATAAGGGGTAAGCCATTTAGAACGGATATGAGGAAAAACTTTTTCACACAGTTGTG
Organism: Amblyraja radiata; assembly: GCF_010909765.2. Classification (NCBI taxonomy): domain Eukaryota; kingdom Metazoa; phylum Chordata; class Chondrichthyes; order Rajiformes; family Rajidae; genus Amblyraja; species Amblyraja radiata. The sequence goes on along the minus strand of NC_045985.1, from coordinate 639,763 downwards.
AGTCTGTGGAATTCTCTGCCTCAAAGGGCGGAGGAGGCCCGTTCTCTGGATGCTTTCAAGAGAGAGCTAGATGGAGCTCTTAAAGATAGCGGAGTCAGGGGATATGGGGAGAAGGCAGGAACGGGGAACTGATTGGGGATGATCAGCCATGATCACATTGAATGGCAGTGCTGGCTCGAAGGGCCAAATGGCCTACTCCTGCACCCATTGTCTATTGTCCACTACAGTGTAGGAAGAAACTGCAGATGCTGTTATATAATCAAAGACAGACACAAAGGGACTTTATCCAGCTGTAAACGTTATTCACTTTTGCCCCTTTATCATGTATCTGTACACTGTGGACTGGTTAGCACGCAACAAAAGCTATTCATTGTACCTCGGTACATGTGACAACGAACTCAACTCAAAGTGCTGGAGAAACTCAGCGGGTGAGGCAGTATCGATGGAAAATAAGAATGGGTGACATTTCCGGTCGCAAATCTTTTTCAGAGCCGTTCCCACCTGTTCCTTCTCTGCCCAGCCCGCCGAGTTACTCCAGCTCTTTGTGTCTATCTTCGGTGTAAACCAGCATCAGCAGTTCCTTCCTACACATCTCAAATGCAACAACAGCCCCGGTTTGTAAACTCCTCACCATCCAGAGGTCTACAAGTTGTTGAGGAATTTGGAATGGCAACGAAAGTGACCCAATTAGCGAGGTGAAACACTTCAACAAGATTACAACTCCAAACCCAATATTGAATCTCAACTTTGGAGTTTAGAAGGATGAGAGGGCATCTTATTGAAACATATAAGATTGTTAAGGGTTTGGACACGCTAGAGGCAGGAATCATGTTCCCGATGTTGGGGGAGTCCAGAACCAGGGGCCACAGTTTAAGAATAAGGGGTAGGCCATTTAGAATGGAGATGAGGAAACACTTTTTCACCCAGAGAGATGAGATTCTGTGGAATTCTCTGCCTCAGAGGGCGGTGGAGGCCGGTTCTCTGGATACTTTCAAGAGAGAGCTTGATAGGGCTCTTAAAAATAGCAGAGTCAGGGGATATGGGGAGAAGGCAGGAACGGGGTACTGATTGGGGATGATCAGCCATGATCACATTGAATGTTGGTGCTGGCTCGAAGGGCCAAATGGCCTCCTCCTGCACCTATTGTCTATTGTCACACTCTCATAAATAAGACCGTACAAATAAGGGTCAAATCAGCCTTGTATAGGAAGGGCAAGTTTGGTTTAAGTGCATGAATACAACATCTTCAATATTATCCCCATGGTCAAGTGGAGACCCGAGTCATTCCACACTTCACGCACATCTTAAGAAAGAAAGCTCATTGGATTGAGCCCAATTCAGGCTTCAGTATTGTGAGCAATTTTGGGCCCCGTATCTGAGGAAGGATATGCTGGAGAGGGTACAGTGGAGGTTTACAAGAATGATCCCAGGAATGAGTGGGTTAGCATATGATGAGCGTTTGTCGGCACTGGGCCTCTACTCGCTGGAGTTTAGAAGAATGAGGGGGATCTCATTGAAAAGTACAGAATAGTGAAAAGCCTGGATAGAGTGGATATGGAGAGGATGTTTCCACTGGTGGGAGAGTCTAGGACCAGAGGTCACAGCCTCAGAATTAAAAGGCGCTCTTTTAGAAAGGAGGTGAGGAGGAATTTCTTTAGTCAGAGGGAGGTGAATCTGTGGAACTCATTGCCACAGAGGGCTATGGAGGCCAAGTCAGTGGATATTTTTAAGACAGAGATATACAAATTCTTGATTAGAGTGGGTGTCTAGGGTTATGGGGAGAAGGCAGGAGAATGTGATTAGGAGACAGAGATCAGCCATGATTGAATGGCGGAGTAGACTCGATGGACCGAATGGCCAAATTCTACTCCTTCAACTTGTGAAAGTCCAGTGTCAGAGACTGTTTTTGACAAACGGCCCGATGTGTGGACTAGGCCTCTGGTTACAGAGTCTTTTACCCAGAGTAGGGGAATCGAGGACCAGAGGACATAGATCCAAGGTGAAAGGGAAAAGATTTAATAGGAATCCGAGGGGTAACTTTTTCACACAGAGGGTGGTGGGTGTATGGAACAAGCTGCCAGAGGAGGTAGTTGAGGCTGGGACTATCCCATAGTTTAAGAAACAGTTGGACAGGTACATAGATAGGACAGGTTTGGAGGGTTATGGGCCAAGTGCAGGTAAGTGGGACTAGTGTAGCTGGGACATTGTTGGCCGGTGTGGGCGAGCTGGGCCTGTTTTCGATGCTGTATTCACTCTATGACTCCATAACACTAAACGCTGGAGAAACTCAGGTCAGGCAGCATCTCTGGAGAAGAGGGAAACATGTGACGTTTCTGGTTGAGACCCTTCGTCAGATCTGACCATAACATTCTGCACAAACCAACATGGTAGATAATAAATTACATATTTAAAAAAAGAGAAAAAAACAACTTTAAGCTTATATACACGCACGCACACAGGCCAGTGAACTATATTATCACACTTGCACATTGCTCTTTGATAATCCTATTACGGTGACTTAGGTAGTAAACTTGACTTGGTGCCGACTTTATAAACACTGGTGCATAAAGTGAGCTCATCAAGCTACCTTGTCTGCCCACCGTCGCTCAGTTGAAATCGGCCGATCCAGCCCTTCCCCTGATGCTCACAGCAAATGCTTCAGGATGCAGCGGGTCCGATGCTCAGCCCACCGGCCGTCAGGGAAGGGCGCTTCCTTGCACCCCACTGCCCAGCGCTGAGGGGCGCAGCAAGGTCCCCCTCGTCTCAACATCAAAGGCCAACCGGAACGTGACAAAAACAGCGAGCAAAACGCACCCTCCAAGCCCACACCAAACGGCCGATGAACCGCAGAGAAACCAAAACTCACAGATGGACACAAAGTGCTGGAGTAACTCAGCGGGACAGGCTGCATCTGTGGAGAACGTGGATAGGTGACGTTTCACAGAGTGCTGGAGTAACTCAGCGGGTCAGGCAGCATCTGTGGAGAACATGGATAGGTGACGTTTCACAGAGTGCTGGAGTAACTCAGCGGGTCAGGCAGCATCTGTGGAGAACATGGATAGGTGACGTTTCACAGAGTGCTGGAGTAACTCAGCGGGTCAGGCAGCATCTGTGGAGAAGGAATGGGTGACGTTTCACAGAGTGCTGGAGTAACTCAGCGGGTCAGGCAGCATCTGTGGAGAACATGGATAGGTGACGTTTCACAGAGTGCTGGAGTAACTCAGCGGGACAGGCAGCATCTGTGGAGAAGGAATGGGTGACGTTTCACAGAGTGCTGGAGTAACTCAGCTGGTCAGTGGGGAACATGGATAGGTGGTGGTGCAGGCAGATACGATAGTGGCGTTTATGAGACTATTGAAAGGACACAAACAAGGCCATGTAGGGAACAGAGGGATGTGGAATAAATGTAGGAGGATACAAGATGGTCTAGGCTTCATGTTCGGCACAGACATTGTGGGCCGAAGGGCCTGGTCTCGTGCTGTACTCTTCAATGTCCGGTGACTCTAGGCGGTCGTACGGGCACGGAAACAGGCCACTCGGCCCATCCGACGGTGGCATTGGGACTGGCCCCCTCTCGACAACCCACCTGAGTACAGGAGCCCCGGCCATCGTGAAACCAACACAGCGTGTCCAAGCCAGGCTGAAGGGGGCCAGAGTAGTGAGCGCAGGGTGAAGATAAACACAGGGAGCGTGCGAAGGGGCAGAACGATTAAATGTACAAGCCCTTCTTCCCTCATGTTCCCGGTAAACAGTGCTGGCTCCTTGTTCCAGGGAATATTTCTCACCCCCCTCCATCACACTCAGGGCTGCTGAGAACATATGCTGAGAATCGCCTGGAATCAGCCCAGCCTCTTGGAATGTGTGTCTCACTGCCCCTCCCCCCCAATATCCGTACGGGGGCCCAGAGTCCAGTCGACGGGCTGGCGGTGGTGTCTAGACGGCTGGACTGCATTTGGATTTCCCCGTGGCGGGGTCTTCCGGAAACCAGGCGGTCTTTACCCTTCCGACACAAGACCCCCTCCCCGCACACAGTGCGGAAGTCAGTAGTAATTTATACACTTTTCGGGAGGGGGAGGGGGGAGCTGAGGGGGTAGGGAGGGAGGAGCAGAGGGAAGGATGGACCACAGTGTATCGAGCCCCACCAGATCAAGTGTGTGTACTTGCTTGGGGAGGGGGGAGGGGGAGAGTGGGGGAACCCCCCTCCCCCCCACCTGATGCTACACCCCGCCTTCTGTCGAGAGATAGAGGGGGTCTTTGGAGGAGGGTGCTGTGACAGTGTGAGGCTGTAGACCCCCGGGGGTGGGGGGTCTGCTGGAGCCCCCTGCGTGGGGGTGGAAGGGGCTGGTCCGGTTGTCCTGGGGGTGCCGCAGCGAGGGGGGCACCGAGGAGCTCTTGATCTGGATGATCCTGGTGTCCATCACCTCGCAGTCGATCTGCATCATCACCTCGTAACCCCGCGTGCTGTTGTACAGGCTCTCTGCAGGAGAGGGGGCAAACACAATCAGCTCACGTCACACACACACACACACACACACACACACACACACACACACACACACACACACACACACTGATCCCGACTCACACTGCCCCAACACTGATCACAGTGCTGGAGTAACTCAGCGGGTCAGGCAGCATCTGTGGAGAACATGGATAGGTGACGTTTCACAGAGTGCTGGAGTAACTCAGCGGGTCAGGCAGCATCTGTGGAGAGAAGGAATGGGTGACGTTTCGAGGTGAGACCCTTCTTCATTCCTTCTCTCCACAGATGCAGTGGAGGCCGGTTCTCTGGATGCTTTCAAGAGAGAGTTTGATAGGGCTCTTGAAAATAGCGGAGTCAGGGGATATGGGGAGAAGGCTCGGAGGCTCCAGCAACGCAGCCGCAGGTCCGGTGGACTGTCGGGGACATCGGGAGCTCGCGGGTCCGGGGGGAGAGAGAGGCCGCTTCCCGGAGCTCCCGCAACGCGACTTCTCCAGCCCGTGTCGCGGGGTTGGAACGACCCGGACCGGGACCGTACATCATCTGGCGCGGCTTCATGGCCGTGGGACTCACCATCGCACGCTGGGGCTCCGACCTTGTACTTTCAGACCGGGAGCGGGCCCGTAAATCGCCCCGCGCGGCCTAAAATGGCCGTGGGACTTATCATCACCCGCCTGGAGCTTGGACATCGGGAGAGACATGGAGAACAGGGGAGAGAAAAGACTTTGCCTTCCAACACAGTGGGTTCACTGTGATGGATGTTTGTGTGAACTTAATTGTGTGTATGTCTGTAGGACATTGTTTTTGTTTGTATGGCTGTGGAAACAAAATTTCGTTTGAGTCTCACTGGGGCTCAAATGACAATAAATGTGTATTGTATTGTATTGTAAGGCAGGAACGGGGTACTGATTGTGGATGATCAGCCATGATCACATTGAATGGCGGTGCTGGTTCGAAGGGCAGAATGGCCTACTCCTGCACCTATTGTCTATTGTATGTTTCGATGCTATAACATTGAGAGAGTTATGGAGGGAGGCAGGGGGGTGATTTGAGTACTGTGTCAGGCGTGGGAATACCAGACAAAGGTAGGCGGCCCATGACCTGTCCCGACAGGTTGGCGAGCTCGTGTGTGTGTGTGTGTGCGTGTGGAATGTGCAGGCCATTATTCAGGGCTGCCACAGATACTGCCAGCTACATGTCACCCCAGTGTGTACACCAACCCTGGACCCCAACAACACAGACCGCCAGCCAGCAACAACTCATATTGAAACACACACAATGATGAAAGGCATAGATAGAGTGGATGTGGAGAGGATGTTTCCAATAGTGGGAGAGTCTAGGACCAGAGGACACAGCCTTGGAATTAAACTGCATTCTTTTAGAAAGGAGGCGAGGTGGAATTTCTCTAGTCATAGGGTAGTTAATCTGTGGAACACAGACGGCTATGGAGGCCAAGTCAGTGGATATTTTTAAGGCAGAGATAGACAAATTCTTGATTATTAAGAGATTGGACACGCTAGAGGCAGGAAACATGTTCCCGATGGTGGGGGAGTCCAGATCCAGGGGCCACACACAGTTTAAGAATAAGGGGTAAGCCATTTAGAATGGAGACGAGGAAACACTTTTTCACACAGAGAGTGGTGAGTCTGTGGAATTCTCTGCCTCAGAGGGCGGTGGAGGCCGGTTCTCTGGATGCTTTCAAGAGAGAGCTAGATAGGGCTCTTAAAGATAGTGGAGTCAAAGGGATATGGGGAGAAGGCAGGAACGGGGTACTGATTGTGGATGATCAGCCGTGATCACAGTGAATGGCGGTGCTGGCTCGAAGGGCCAAATGGCCACCTCCTGCCCCTATTGTCTATTGTCTATCGTATCTAAACTAAACTTGTGCACTTGCACTTACCATTGACGGGCATGGCTGGCATGACCAGGGACATCTTTGGCCTGTTGGTCTTGTTGTGACTTATGGCCGGTAACAGTAGGTGGTCCTGTGGGGAACAAGGATCACAGGAAGCACAATGTCAGTGTGAGAAAGAGCTGCAGATGCTGGTTTAAATCGAAGGCAGACACAAAATGCTGCAGTAACTCAGCGGGACAAGCAACGTTTCTGGAGAGAAGGAATGGCCGACGTTTCAGACTGATGTCAGGGGAAGGGGCGGGACAGAGATAGAATGTAGGCGGAGACATTAAGACTGGTGGGAGAACTGGGAAGGGGAATGGGATGGAGAGAGATGGAAAGCAAGGGTTATCTGAAGTTAGAGAAGTCAATGTTCATACCGCTGGGGTGTAAACTACCCAAGCAAAATATGAGGTGCTGCTCCTCCAATTTGCGCTGGGCCTCACTCTGACAGTGGAGGAGGCCCAGGACAGAAAGGTCAGATTGGGAATGGGAGGGGGAGTTGAAGTGTTGAGCCACCGGGAGATCGGGTAGGTTATGACGGACCGAGCGGAGGTGTTGGGCGAAGCGATCGCCGAGCCTGCGCTTGGTCTGGCCGATGTGGAGAAGTTGACACCTGGAACAGCGGATGCAGTAGATGAGGCTGGAGGAGGTGCAAGGTCCAAGGTGCAGGTTCTCTGGATACTTTCAAGAGAGAGCTAGATAGGGTTCTTAAAGATAGCGGAGTCCGGGGATATGGGGAGAAGGCAGGAACGAGGTACTGATTGGGGATGATCAGCCATGATCACATTGAATGGCGGTGCTGGCTTGATGGGCCGAATGGCCTCCTCCTGCACCTATTGTCTATTGAATGAATATGAAGCTGAAAGTTCTGGTGTGAATGGACAACCTGACCCCCCCCCCCCACCACCACCCCCACCACCCCCCCCCCCCCCCACCACCACCACCCCCACCCCACCCCCACCCGCAGACGGAAGCAGCTGGACTGGCGATAGTTACCCTTCGGAATGAAACGACATAGAAGGTGTCCTCCCTCCTGTCGAACGCATCCATGAAGTCAGTGTAGCTCTGCTCAGGGCCCTGGTACACCTGTAGCTGGCTGGAGATTAACCTGTCCAAGCACAACAAGGAGACAGTGAGACGTCGCAACATGGCTCGCAGGCAGGTGGTAGCAGGACAGCGGTGGGGAAAATAGCACTTTGCTGCTTCACAATATGCTTTATTTACTAAAGGGCCTGTTCCGCTTACGCTATTTTTAGGTGACTGCCATAGGGTTCAGTACAACTGCAGAAGGACCTCAATGCTCTTACACTCAACCCCTCTTGTTATGAAGGCCAACAGGCCAAACCTGCACACAATACTCCAGGTGTGGTCTCACTAGGGCCCTGTACAACTGCAGAAGGACCTCTTTGTTCCTATACTCAACTCCTCTTGTTATGAAGGCCAATAGGCCATTGGCTTTCTTCACTGCCTGCGGTACCTGCATGCTTACTCTCAGTGACTGATGAACAAAGACTTGAAATACAACACGGAAACAGGCCCTTCAGCCCACGGAGTACACGCCGACTAGCGATCCCCAGACACTAACAACACCCAACACACACTGGGGACAATTTACATTCATACCAATCCAATTCACCTACAAAATTGTACGTCTTTGGAGTGTGGAAGGAAACCGAAGATCTCGGAGAAAATCCACGCAGGTCACGGGGAGAACATAGAAACATAGAACATAGAAAATAGAAACATAGAAAATACAAGATACAAGATACAAGATACATTTATTCGTCACATGTGCCGCACAGTGAAATGAAATTCCCATACAGCCATACAATAAAAATAATGGACACAACACACGATAGAATTTAACATAAAACATCCGCACACAGCAGAATCAGAGTTTCCCACTGTGTGGGAAGGCACCAAAGTCAGTCTCTTCCTCCACTGTTCCCCATGGTCAGGGCCTCCACAAGCCCTCCGCAGTTGCCGCTACGGGCGGCCCGATAGGTGCAGGAGGAGGCCATTCGGCCCTTCGAGCCAGCACCGCCATTCATTGTGATCATGGCTGAGCATCCACAATCAATAACCCGTGCCTGCCTTCTCCCCATATCCCTTGACTCCACTAGCCCCTAGAGCTCTATCTAACTCTCTCTTAAATCCATCCAGTGACTTGGCCTCCACTGCCCTCTGTGGCAGGGAATTCCACAAATTCACAACTCTCTGGGTGAAAAGGTTTTTTCTCACCCAGTCTTAAATGACCTCCCCTTTATTCTAAGACTGTGGCCCCTGGTTCTGGACTCGCCCAACATTGGGAACATTTTTCCTGCATCCAGCTTGTCCAGTCCTTTAATAATTTTATATGTTTCTATAAGAATCCCGCTCATCCTTTTAAACTCCACCTAGTCTTTTCAATCTTTCCTCATATGACAGTCCCGCCATCCCAGGGATCAATCTGGTGAACCTACGCTGCACTGCCTCAATCACAAGGATGTCCTTCCTCAAGTTAGGAGACCAAAACTGTACACAATACACCAGATGTGGTCTCACCAGAGCCCTATACAACCACAGAACGTACAATCTCCGTTCAGACAGCACCCGTAGTCAGGATTTACCGTCCGTGCTGCATACGAGGTAAATAAAGCGCCAGTGAGCTCACCTTGCGTTGGTGTCTGTAGACTGGACCGGGAGAAAGCGTGACAGGTTGATTTTCCTCTGTTGTGTCCGCTGTAAAAGAAAACGCAATTGTGTTTCACAAACAGCACGTTTGATGAAGACCGGCCATGGTCTCTGGGGAAGACAATCACAATAGACAATAGGTGCAGGAGTAGGCCATTCGGCCCTTCCAGCCAGCACCACCATTCAATGTGATCATGGCTGATCATCCCCAATCAGTACCCCGTTCCTGCCTTCTCCCCATATCCCCTGACTCCGCTATCTTTAAGAGCCCTATCTAGATCTCCCTTGAAAGCATCCAGAGAACTGGTCTCCACCGCCCTCCGAGGCAGAGAATTCCACAGACTCACCACTCTCTGGGTGAAAAAGTGCTTCCTCATCTCCGTTCTGAATGGCCTACCCCTTATTCTTAAACTGTGGCTCCTGGTTCTGGACTAGCCACAAGCCCCTAGAGCTCTATCTAACTCTCTCTTAAATCCATCCAGTGACTTGGCCTCCACTGCCCTCTGTGGCAGGGAATTCCACAAATTCACAACTCTGTGGGTGAAAAAGTTTTTTCTCACCTCAGTCTTAAATGGCCTCCCTTTTATTCTAAGACTGTGTGGCCCCTGGTTCTGGACTCGCCCAACATTGGGAACATGTTTCCTGCCTCTAGCGTGTCCAATCCCTTAATAATCGTATACGTTTCAATAAGATACCCTCTCCTCCTTCTAAACCCCAGAGTGTACAAGCCCAGCTGCTCCATTCTCTCAGCATATGACAGTCCCGCCATCCCGGGGATTAACCTTGTAAACTTTCAGAGTCCTGGTGAACGACCATATCAAAGCGTGCAGGAAGGAACTGCACATGCTTGTTTAAACCAAAGGTAGACACAAAATGCTGGAGCAACTCAGCGGGATATGCAGCATCTCTGGAGAGAAGGAATATGTGACGTTGGTGTTCGAGACCCTTCTTCAGACCAAAGGGCCTGTCCCACTTAGGCTATTTTTAGGTGACTGCCGGCGACTGTCATAGTCGAAGTAGGTTGCCGAAAAACCGGCGACTGGATCCACCATTTTGGCATAAAATTTGAAATAGAATCATTCTTTTAACAAAAAAAAAACGAAGTCAGCAACGGCGACAACCTACGTTAACCTGGCGACAACCACGACAGCTCCTACGTCAGGAGAAGTCAAGCTACGCTCATTGGCGTCAAGCCCACTGTCACCGACTGTCTCCGAAAATGTTTCAACATGTTGAAAATCCAGTGGCAACCAGAAAGACGCTACGACTCTTTGGACAACAGAGGAGACGACTCACGACCATACAGGCGACACCCCTGCCACCATGTGGAGACAGCCTAGTCGCCTGAAAATTTGCCTAAGTGGGACAGCCCCTTTACAGTGCCAGAGACCCCGGGTTCGATCCTGACTATGGGTGCTGTCTGTACGGAGTTTGTACGTTCCCCCTATGACCCTTTGGAGCTGAGGGCAAAAGGAAACAAGAGATACAGACAGACATATAGAGAGAAATAGAACAAATGAATGAAAAATTTGCAAACATGAAACGATGATCAAGGAAACAGGCCATTGTTAGCTGTTTGCTAGGTGAGAACGAGAAGCTGGTGCGACTTGAGTGGCGACAGGTACACAAAAATGCTGGAGAAACTCAGCGGGTGTAGCAGCATCTATGGAGCGAAGGAAATAGGCGACGTTTCGGGCCGAAACCCTTCTTCAGACTGATTTGGGGGTAGGGGGAGAAGGAAGGAAAAAGGGAGGAGGAGGAGCCCGAGGGCGGGCGGATGGGAGGAGACAGCTCGAGGGTTAAGGAAGGGGAGGAGACAGCAAGGGCTAGCAAAACTGGGAGAATTCAACGTTCATGCCATCCGGACGCAAGCAACCCAGGCGGAATATGAGGTGCTGTTCATCCAATTTCCGGTGTTGCTCACTCTGGCAATGGAGGAGACCCAGGATGGGTGGGCAGCAACAGGATGGCTGGGCAGCTTACAACCCAGTGGTATGAATATTGATTTCTCTAACTAGAAGTAACCCTTGCACTCCGTCTCTCTCCGCCCCAATGGACTATCTGTAATCGGACTTTACTGAACCTTATCTTCCCCTTATCCTGTATCTGTAGACTGTGGACGGCTTGATTGTAATATTGTATGGTCTATCCACTGAATAGATAGCATGCAACCAAAAAGCTTTTCACTGTACATGTGACAATGAACTAAACTACAAACTAAACAAGAAATAGTGTAGGAAGGAACTGCAGATGCCAATTTACACTAAAGATAAGACACAAAATGCTGGAGTAATGTTGAAGAAAGATCTGCAGATGCAGGTAAATCTAAACGAGTCATGCTTATACCCGCTGAGTTACTCCAGCATTTTGTGTCTATAAACTAGAATAGACAATAGATGCAGGAGTAGGCCATTCGGCCCTTCGAGCCAGCACTGCCATTCACTGTGATCATGGCTGATCATCCCCAATCAGTACCCCGTTCCTGCATTCTCCCCATGACTCCCCTATCTTTAAGAGCTCTCTCTTGAAAGCATCCAGAGAATTGGCCTCCACCGCCTTCTGAGGCAGAGAATTCCACAGACTCACCACTCTCTGTGAGAAAAAGTGTTTCCTCATCTCCGTTCTAAATGGCTTACTCCTTATCCTTAAACTGTGGCTCCTGGTTCTGGACTCCCCCAACATCGGGAACATGTATCCTGCCTCTAGCGTGTCTAAACCCTAAAAATCGTATATGTGTAAGATTCCCTCTCATCCTTCTAAACTCCAGAGTGTACAAGCCGAGCTGCTCCATTCTCTCAGCATATGACAGTCCCGCCATCCCGGGAATTAACCTTGTAAACCTTCAGAGTCCTGGTGAACGACCATGTCAAAGCGTGCAGGAAGGAACTGCAGATGCTGGCTGGAGCAACTCAGCGGGACAGACAGCATCTCTGGAGAGAAGGAATGGGTGACGTTTCTGTTCGAGACCCTTCTTCAGACTGGAGCCCAGCCGCTCCATAATTCCCGGGACAGTCCCGCCATCCCGGGAATTAACCTTGTAAACCTACGCTGCACTCCCTCGCTAGCAAGAATGTCCTTCCTCAGATTTGGAGACCGAAACTGCACACAACACTCCAGGTGTGGTCTCACTAGGGCTCTTGTGCTCTAGGCCGTTGTGCATTCTACACAGTGACAACACTTTCAGTGACCATACACAGAAGTGGGAGATTCAAGAGATTCATGAGTTTATTGTCATGTGTCCCTGACAGGACAATGAAATTCTTGCTTTGATTCAGCACAACAGAATATAGTAGGCATGAATACAGAACAGATCAGTGTGTCCATATACCATTGTAAAAATATACACACCCATGAATAAATAAACTGATGAAGTGCAAATAAACGATTATGGGCTATTAATGTTCAGAGTTTTGTCCGAGCCAGGTTTAATAGCCTGATGGCTGTGGGGAAGTAGCTATTCCTGAACCTGGTTGTTGCAGTCTTCAGGCTCCTGTACCTTCTACCTGAAGGTAGCGGGGTTCTGACATGGAGGTGGAAGGTACTTGGTGAAGCTGGTTTAAAGCGGTGGGCTATGGGGAAGATGAGATTATTCCCTGCTCGGTCCTCTCAGCGTTGACATGCAGCGGTGTGATTTATCTACGCTCCTGAAGTATAGACTTCAGACCTTGCCCAGGTAGGGCTGGGAGTGGCAGATCTTTGGTCGAGTGTTATGGCAAGCAGCCAGGAATGATCAGCTCAGTGCTGAGGAGCAGAGCGGGTCGGGGCAGCCCAATCCTGCTCCAACGTCTACATTCTCACAGAGGGCAACAGAGCAAAGAAGCGACAATTTCAAAAATCTCTTTAGTCACTGGTTTTACTTTGGGGCTCAATATATCTGGTCAGAGTCCCAGTTTTTGAGAGTGCTCGGGAAATAAGTTGCTTGATAGTTTGGCAGTATCGCTTTTTATGACACTAACGATATATGAGACAAGGGTCAGGAGAGTATACTTGTTACATGTGCCAAAATGGAACAATAAAATTCTTACTATCAGCAGCTCAACAGGCCTGTAAACATAAAATGCTGGAGTAACTCAGCGGGTCAGGCAGCATCTATGGAGAACATGGATAGATACATAGAAAATAGGTGCAGGAGTAGGCCATTCGGCCCTTCGAGCCGGCACCGCCATTCAATATGATCATGGCTGATCATCCAACTCAGTATCCTGTACCTGCCTTCTCTCCATACCCCCTGATCCCTTTAGCCACAAGGGCCACATCTAACTCCCTCTTAAATATAGCCAATGAACTGTGGCCTCAACTACCTTCTGTGGCAGAGAGTTCCAGAGATTCACCACTCTCTGTGTAAAAAATGATTTTCTCATCTCGGTCTTAAAGGATTTCCACCTTATCCTTAAGCTGTGACCCCTTGTCCTGGACTTCCCCAACATCGGGAACAATCTTCCTGCATCTAGCCTGTCCAACCCCTTAAGAATTTTGTAAGTTTCTATAAGATCCCCCCTCAATCTCCTAAATTCTAGCGATAGGTGACGTTTCACAGAGTGCTGGAGTAACTCAGCGGGTCAGGCAGCATCTGTGGAGAACATGGATAGGTCATGTTTCACAGAGTGCTGGTGTAACTCAGCGGGTCAGGCAGCATCTGTGGAGAACATGGATAGGTGACGTTTCACAGAGTGCTGAAGTAACTCAGCGAGTCAGGCAGTATCTGTGGGGAACATGGATAGGTGACGTTTCACAGAGTGCTGGAGTAACTCAGCGGGTCAGGCAGCATCTGTGGAGAACATGGATAGGTGACGTTTCACAGAGTGCTGGAGTAACTCAGCGGGTCAGGCAGCATCTGTGGAGAACATGGATAGGTGACGTTTCACAGAGTGCTGGAGTAACTCAGCGGGTCAGGCAGCATCTCTGGATAGAAGGAATGGGTGACGTTTCGGGTCGAGACCTTTCATCAGACTGATGTCAGGGGAATGGGCGGGACAGAGACATAATGTAGTCGGAGACAGTCAGACTGGTGGGAGAACCTCACATTTATCCACGTTAAACTGCAGAATGGATGCAGACTTTCATCAAGACATGATTACAGGACATGATTATGTCGAGCCATTTACAGTGTATAGATACATGATAAGGGGATCACAGTTCAAGTTAGAAACGGTGCTGAGGGGGGAGAGAGAGTTAAACGTGTGGAGCAATTGTAATATATGATTGTGGATCAGCTTCTGTGGCTAGCACGCAAATAGTCTCCCGGGTTGGGCAACATCTTGATGGCATCTTGTTCACTAGGACACGACTGCATTGTCAGAACTTGCTGTTCCCACTACCAAGCTGTGACAATTAACAACAGACCACTTAACCACAGACAGAAGATCACATGAAAGAACAAAATAAATAAAAGCCATCACTACTTCCAACAAAACCACTCAATGAAGCTTAGTTTAGTTTCTTAGTTTAGAGATACAGCGCGGAAACAGGCCGGGTCCGCGCCGACCAGCGATCCCCGCACGTTAACACTTTCCTGCACACACTAGGGACAATTTTTACACTTACACCAAACCAATTAACCTACAAACCTGCACGCCTTTGGAGCGTGGGATGAAACCGAAGATCTAGGAGAAAACCCAAGCAGGTCACGGGGAGAACGTGCAAACTCCGTACAGACAGCACCTGTAGTCTGGATGGAAACCGAGTCTCCGGCGCTGCATTTGCTGTACGGCAGCAACTCTACCGCTGCGCCACCGCAGAATAATTTTCCAATATACAGTATAGAAACATAGAAAATAGGTGCAGCAGGAGGCCATTCGGCCCTTCGAGCCAGCACCACCATTCATTGTGATCATGGCTGATCGTCCCCAATCAATAACCCCGTGCCTGCCTTCTCCCCATATCCCTTGATTCCACTAGCCCCTAGAGCTCTATCTAACTCTCTCTTAAATCCATCCAGTGACTTGGCCTCCACTGCCCTCTCTGGCAGGGAATTCCATAAATTCACAACTCTTTGGGTGAAAATGTTTTTTCTCACCTCAGTCTTAAATGACCTCCCCTTTATTCTAAGACCGTGGCCCCTGGTTCTGGATTCGCCCAAAATTGGGAACATTTTTCCTGCATCTAGCTTGTCCAGTCATAATTTTATATGTTTCTATAAGATCGCCCCTCATCCTTCAAAACTCCAGTGAATACAAGCCTATATATACTCTGGTGGGGAATGCTGGGGCTATTGAATGAATGAATGAATGAATAAGTTTATTAGCCAAGTATTCACATACAAGGAATTTGCCTTGGTGCTCCGCCCACAAGTGACAACATGCCATACAGTGACTGTTAGGAATGACACATAAACCATTAAACATTGTAAAGGCAATTGGACAGGCACATAGGTTTAGAGGGATGGGCCAAACATGGGCACATAGATCTTGGGCATCTTGGGGTGCATGGACAAGTTGGGCTGAAGGCCCCGCTTCCTGGCCTTAAGGCTCATAGCCACACAATGCCGGAGTAACTCAGCGGGACAGGCAGCATCTCTGGAGAGAAGGAACGGGTGACGTTTCAGGTCGACAAATCAGTCTGAAGAAGGGTCTCCACCCGAAATGTCACCCATTCCTTCTCTCCGGAGATGCTGCCTGTCCCGCTGATTTACTCCAGCATTTCGTGTCCACCTTCAGTTTAAACCAGCATCTGCAGTTCCTTCCTACATATTCTGTGTGGCTATTTGAATGAAGGGACTTCAATTGTTATTTAAACAGAGAGATGAAATCCAAGTGCGAATCTCTAAACATGACGGAAGACAGACCCAACATGCCGGAGTAACTCAGCGGGTCAGGCAGCATCTGTGGAGAACATGGATAGGTGACGTTTCACAGAGTGCTGGAGTAACTCAGCGGGTCAGGCAGCATCTGTGGAGAACATGGATAGGTGACGTTTCACAGAGTGCTGGAGTAACTCAGCGGGTCCGGCAGCATCTGTGGAGAACATGGATAGGTGACGTTTCACAGAGTGCTGGAGTAACTCAGCGGGACAGGCAACTTCTCTGGAGCGAAGGAATGGGTGACATTTCTGGTCCAGCCGCTCAATAGACAATACACAATAGACAATAGGTGCAGGAGTAGGCCATTCGGCCCTTCAAGCCAGCACCACCATTCAATGTGATCATGGCTGATCATCCACAATCAGTACCCTGTTCCTGCCTTCTCCCCATATCCCCTGACTCCGCTATCTTTAAAAGCTCTATCTAGATCTCTCTTGAAAGTAGCCAGAGAACCGGCCTCCACCGCCCTCTGAGGCAGAGAATTCCACAGACTCACAACTCTCTGTGAGGAAAAAGTGTTTCCTCGTCTCCGTTCTTAATGGCTTACCCCTTATTCTTAAACTGTGGCCCCTGGTTCTGGACTCCGCCAACATGTTTCCTGCCTCTAGCGTGTCCAAATCCTTAATAATCTTATATGTTTCGATAAGATGCCCCCTCATCCATCTAAACTCCAGAGTATACAAGCCCAGCCGCTCTATTATATCAGCAAATGACAGTCCCGCCATCCTGGGAATTAACCTTGTAAACCTACGCTGCACTCCCTCCTTTAGACGGACTGGCCACAGTCGTGGGTGTAAACGCTGACTAACTGCTACTTACCGCACCCTGCTTAAATTTCTTCTGCCGCTTTGGTTTCTCGTTAGACTTGGTCCTGCCGATTTGGTGCCGGTGTACCCAGCCCCGCAGCTCATCAGCCAACCTGCAGTGAGAACACAGCAATATCAGACGTCAGTCAGAATTACTGTATTGGCCAAGTATGGCCTCGTTTTTACCAGGATGTTGCCAGGACTAGAGGGTGTGAGCTATAGGGAGGGGTTGCCGTGGGACTGCCCAGTCCATCATCGGCTCTGACCGAGACAAAAGTGCTGGAGAAACTCAGCGGGTGCGGCAGCATCTATGGAGCGAAGGAAATAGGCAACGTTTCGGGCCGAAACACTTCTTCATCCGAAACGTTGCCTATTTCCTTCGCTCTATAGATGCTGCCGCACCCGCTGAGTTTCTCCAGCACTTCTGTCTACCTTCGATATTCCAGCATCTGCAGTTCCTTCTTGAACAGCGGCTCTGACCTCCCTACCATCGAGGGGATCTATCGCAGTCGCTGCCTCAAAAGGCTGGCAGTATCATCAAGGACCCACACCATCCTGGCCACACACTCATCTCCCCGCTACCTTCAGGTAGAAGGTACAGGAGCCTGAAGACTACAACATCCAGGTTCAGGAATAGCTACTTCCCCACAGCCATCAGGCTATTAAACCTGGCTCGGACAAACTCTGAACTATAACAGCCTATTGCACTTTATCTGCTTATTTATGTGTATATATATGGTCTTATGGTATATAGACACACTGATCTGATCTGTATTAATATTCTGTTGTGCTGAAGCAAAGCAAGAATTTCATTGTCCTATCTGGGACACATGACAATAAACTCTCTTGGCTTGACTTGAGTAGGCTGGGTCTCTATTCCATGGAGCGCAGGAGGATGAGGGGAGATCTTATAGAGGTGTATAAAATCATGAGAGGAATAGATCCGGTAGATGCACACAGTCTTTTACCCAGCGTAGGGGAATCGAGGACCAGAAGTCAGAGGTTTAAGGTGAGAAGGGAAAGATTTAATGGGAACCTGAGGGATAACTTTTCCACACAGAGGACGTATGGAACAAGCTGTCAGAGGAGGAAGTTGAGGCTGGGACTATCCCATCGTTTAAGAAACAGTTGGACAGGTACATGGATAGGACGGGTTTGGAGGGATATGGACCCAGCGCAGGCAGGTGGGACTAGTGTAGCTGGGGCATTGTTGGCTGGTGTGGGCAAGTTGGGCCGAAGGGCCTGTTTCCACACTGTATCACTCTGTGACTAGTGTAGCTGGGACATTGTTGTGGGCAAGTTGGGCTGAAGGGCCTGTTTCCACACTGTATCACTCTGGGACTAGTGTAGATGGGACATTGTTGGCCGGTGTGGGCAAGTTGGGCCGAAGGGCCTGTTTCCACACTGTATCACTCTGTGACTAGTGTAGCTGGGACATTGTTGGCCGGTGTGGGCAAGTTGGGCCGAAGGGCCTGTTTCCACACTGTATCACTCTGTGACTTGTGTAGATGGGACATTGTTGGCCGGTGTGGGCAAGTTGGGCTGAAGGGCCTGTTTCCACACTGTATCACTCTGTGACTAGTGTAGATGGGGCATGTTGGCCGGTGTGGGCAAGTTGGGCTGAAGGGCCTGTTCTATAACTATGCACACATACAAGGAATTTGACTTGTTGCTTTGATCGCACATGGTAAAAACACGACACACAACGGACAATTTAAAATAAAACATAATTTAAACATGTGAATATTAAGTACCAGAGTAAAAAAGAGGCTACAGACTGTTGGCAGTTGAGTAGAGCTACTACTCGTGGAAAACAAAGCTGTTTTTATGTCTGGCTGTGGCAGCTTTGACAGTCCGGAGTCGCGGAAGTGATTCAAAGAGTTTGTGGCCAGGGTGAGAGGGGTCAGAGATGATCTTGCCCGCTCGCTTCCTGGCCCTTGTAGTTAAACAAGTGAGGACACATCGAAACGGCCACAGAATAAGATGACGGGGTTGAGAGGGAGAGATAGAGTAGCCATGATTGAATGGGACAGTAGGCAGGATGGGCCAAATGGCCGTATTCTGCTTCTAGAACGTGTGAATTTTTGAAAAGCGACAAATTTGAGAATTGTTTTTCACTTGAGCTTCATCTCGTAGTGTTCTGTCCGCGAGTCTCTGACCATTCCCCACCCTTCTACTCATTCTGAATCCAATCTCCAGTGAAGATTGAGAAACTGCTACCAGCCTTGGAGGGCATCTACCACACACGGTGCCTCAGTAAAGCTGTCGGCATCCATAAAGACTCATCACACCCTTGTAACGGACTGTTCGAACTACTTCCCTCCGGCAGACGTTACAAGGCCTTCTACGCCCGAACCTCCAGACTCAGGAACAGCTTTATTCCCAGAGCTATAGTGGCTCTGAACCGGCCCTGCTGAGTGCCCCCCACCCCCCCTGGACTGTCTCCCTCAAATGGTCACGTCGCAGTTTATTTATTTATTTTATATTTTTGACATCGGTTGGAGCTGCATACTAAATCTCGTTGCACTGACGTGTAATGACAATAAAAGATATTATTATTATTATTATTATTCAGCCCAGTAGCAACAAGCACAAATTGCTGGAGTAACTCAGCGGGTCAGCAAGCATCCGAAGACGGGTCCAGGCCTGAAACGTCGACCATACATGATCTGCCTGTCCCGCTGAGTTACTCCAGCACTCTGTGAAACGTCACCTATCCATGTTCTCCACAGATGCTGCCTGACCCGCTGAGTTACTCCAGCACTCTGTGAAACGTCACCTATCCATGTTCTCCACAGATGCTGCCCGACCCGCTGAGTTACTCCAGCACTCGGTGTCTTTTTCTCCTCCTGCCCCGGGTCAGGGAGAAGCTGGATGTGGGTGGAGTGGAGACCCAATGTTTTCCCCCAAACAACCTACCTCAGCGACTCTGTCTTATTGAACTGACGGCAATCTGAAGAGGGGAAGAGGATGCGGTCGATGTCACGAAGTACCAGGTCGTTCACCTCGGTGTAGGCCATCGTAATGTTGCTGAGAGTGAAAGGAAGACAAGACAGCAGTCAGCAGAGTCCATACCTGCACAAGTCCCACCGCGCATGTCTGGACCGTCCGATGAGCCACTGCCCCAAAGGTTGGGCGAGTGGGCAGATGCATGGCGGATGCAGTTTAATGTGGATAAATGTGAGGTTATCCACTTTGGTGGCAAAAAAAGGACGGCAGATTACTATCTAAATGGCGTCAAGTTGGGAAAAAGGGAAGTACAACGGGATCTGGGGGTCCTTGTTCATCAGTCACTGAAAGTAAGGATGCAGGTACAGCAGGCAGTGAAGAAAGCGAATGGCATGTTGGCCTTCATAACAAGAGGAGTTGAGTATAGGAGCAAAGAGGTCCTTCTGCAGTTGTACAGGGCCCCAGTGAGACCACACCTGGAGTATTGTGTGCAGTTTTGGTCTCCAAATGTGACAAAGGAATTCTTGCCATTGAGGGAGTGCAGCGTAGGTTCACCAGGTTAATTCCCAGGATGGCGGGACTGTCATATGTTGAGAGAATGGAGCGGCTGGGCTTGTATGCTCTGATGTTTAGAAGGATGAGAGGATATCTTATTGAAACATATAAGATTATTAAGCGTTTGGACACTCTCGAGGCAGGAAACATGTTCCCTATGTTGGGGGAGCCCAGAACCAGGGGCCACAGTTTAAGAATAAGTGGTAGGCCATTTAAAACGGAGATGAGGAAAAACGTTTTCACTCAGAGAATTGTGAATCTGTGGCATTATCTGCCTCAGGTGGTGGAGGCCGGTTCTCTGGATACTTTCAAGAGAGAGTTAGATAGAGCTCTTAAAGATAGCAGAGTCAGGGGATATGGGGAGAAGGCAGGAACGGGGTACTGATTGTGGATGATCAGCCATGATCACATTGAATGGCGGTGCTGGCTCAAAGGGCCGAATGGCCTCCTCCTGCACCTATTGTCCATTGTCATATCACACTGAGGACAATTTACAATTTTACCGAAGCCAAATAAGCCCTTGGAAGTGTGGGAGGAAACCGGAACACAGGGAGAAAACCCACACAGGTCACGTGGAGAATGTACAAACTCTGTACAGACAGCACCCGTAGTCAGGATGGAACCCGGGGTCTCTGGCGCTGTGAGGCAGCAACTCTACCGCTGCACCACTTTTAACTTCTTAGAAATACAAAGCCTCAAAGAATTTCAGACGCCAATCCTGAAATAATATAAGCAATAAATAGGTGAGGGGCCAGAATGCAAAGTTTCTGCAATGTCACCATGGAAACCTGAGCAATTAAAATACACAGTGGCCTAACCCTGGGGAAGTTGGCAGCAGCTGCCAGATCCACTAAAGATTAAAGAGTAGAATTTCAAAGTCAGATTTAACTCGTTCATTGGATGTCTGAACATATACACTGGATAAAAGTTAAATTGAATAGAGGCAAATCTGTACAATCCCAGTTCAGAATGTTTGACTCCTGGTCCCACAACACTGATGCTACATTTAAAGAAAGCACATCAGCGTCTCTACTTCCTGAGAAGATTACGGAGAGTCGGTTTGTCAAGGAGGACTCTCTCTAACTTCTACAGGTGCACAGTAGAGAGCATGCTGACCGGTTGCATCGTGGCTTGGTTCGGCAACTTCAGCGTCCAGGAGCGGAAAAGGATGCAGAAAGTTGTGACCACTGCCCAGTCCATCATCGGCTCTGAACTCCCCACCATCGAGGGGATCTATCGCAGTCGCTGTCTCAAAAAGTCTGGCAGCATCATCAAGGACCCACACCATCCTGGCCACACACTCATCTGCCTGCTACCATCAGGTAGAAGGTACAGGAGCCTGAAATCTGCAACATCCAAGTTCTGGAATAGCTTCTTCCCCACAGCCACCAAATTGCCGCAACTACAATCAAACTCTGAACTATAACAGCCTATTGCACTTTATCTGTTTATCTATGTGTGTATATATATATTCTCTGCTATATAGACACACTGATCTGTTCTGTGTTTATGCCTACAATATTCTGTTGTGCTGCAGAAAGCAAGAATTTCATCTTGACTTGAATTGACTAGACGACCTCTGAGTTTAGAGACCTCTATGTATAGACATGGGTGCAGGAGTAGGCCATTCGGCCCTTCGAGCCAGCACCGCCATTCAATGTGATCATTGCTGATCATCCCCAATCAGTACCCCGTTCCTGCCTTCTCCCCATATCCCCTGACTCCGCTATTTTTAAGAGCCCTATCTAACTCTCTCTTGAAAGTATCCAGAGAACCTCTGTGCTCCTGTCCGCGGATTCCCCCTCCCCATCTGACCTGTGCCCCCCTCGCACCTTGTTCTGGTCGACGCTGGATTTTTAACATTCTGAACATTTCCGGCGATCTGAAACGACCTATGACGGGTGCCGGCAGTCACCGAAAACGATTATTATCTCAATGGGGTTAGGTTAGGTAAGGGGGGAGGTGCAGCGAGACCTGGGTGTCCTTGTACACCGGTCACTGAAAGTTGGCTTACAGGTACAGCAGGAAGTGAAGAAAACTAATGGAATGTTGGCCTTCATAACAAGAGGATTTCAGTATAGGAGTAAAGAGGTTCTTCTGCAGTTGTATAGGGCTCTGGTGAGACCACATCTGGAGTATTGTGTACAGTTTAGGTCTCCTAATTTGAGGAAGGACATCCTTGTGATTGAGGCAGTGCAGCGTAGGTTCACGAGATTGATCCCTGGGATGGCGGGACTGTCATACGAGGAAAGATTGAAAAGACTAGGTGGAGTTTAAAAGGATGAGCGGGTATCTTATAGAAACATATAAAATTATTAAAGGACTGGACAAGCTGGATGCAGGAAAAATGTTCCCAATGTTGGGCGAGCCCAGAACCAGGGGCCACAGTCTTAGAATAAAGGGGAGGTCATTTAAGACTGAGGTGAGAAAAAACGTTTTCACCCAGAGAGTTATGGAATTTGTGTAATTCCCTGCCACAGAGGGCAGTGGAGGCCAAGTCACTGGATGGATTTAAGAGAGAGTTAGATAGAGCTCTAGGGGCTAGTGGAGTCAAGGGATATGGGGAGAAGGCAGGCACGGGTTATTGTTGGGGACGATCAGCCATGATCACAATGAATGGCGGTGCTGGGTTGAAGGGCCGAATGGCCTCCTCCTGCACCTATTGTCTAGGTTTCTATGAGACGGGAAGTTCATAGTTGCGCGGATCCTTGTGCAGGAGTCAACAGGTACGGATGAATGAAAAGATGTGAATCGGTTTACAGGCAGAGCAATTAAACAAAGTAGATTTAAGGATTTGGATGAAATCCTTCTCAGCCATTGAATCTCATTCATCCCTGAAGAACGTAGTGAACAATCGCGGTTACAGGCCTCAGCTTGACAACCCGTCCCCAGCTCCCTCTGTCTACATCTTTCCCCCCACAATTATTATTCATCACCATGCCCTGAGGGAGAGACATTCTGCCGTTTGCTTCTTTATGCAGAATAAAACACTGCTGTGCCCTCTGGCTTCGTTCATGTCAAATGAGGACCTATCAACCGTGTAGAGATACAGCTTGGAAACAGGCCCTACGGCCCACTGAGTCTGCGCCGACCAGCCAATCCCCGCACACTAATGGGCCTGTCCCAATTAGGCGATTTTTTCAGCGACTGTCACAGTTGTAGCAGGTCGCCGAAAAACCGGCGACTTGACCCCCCCCACGACAACCTACCACCTAGTCGACATCAATAGACAATAGGCGCAGGAGTAGGCCATTCGGCCCTTCGAGCCAGCACCGCCATTCAATGTGATCATGGCTGATCATCCACAATCAGTACCCCGTTCCTGCCTTCTCCACATGTCCCCTGACTCCGCTATCGTCAAGAGCTCTATCTAGAGGCCGGTTCTCTGGATACTTTCAAGAGAGAGCTGGATAATGCCCCTGTCCCACTTAGGGAACCTGAACGGAAATCTCTGGTGGCCTGGCTCGCGACACAAGGTTTCCATGAGGTCGCCGGAGGTTTTGGTCACTCGCCTGGAAAGCCTCGAGCTGGATCGACCCAAGCGTGAGCTGCATCTACCGACCAAAGATCCTATAGGATCCTTGCTACCGACCTCACACACGCACGCACACACACACACACGCGCACACACACACACGCACACGCACGCACACGCGCACACACACACTCACGCGCACACGCACACGCACACACACACACAGAAAATAGGTGCAGGAGTAGGCCATTCGGCCCTTCGAGCCTGCACCGCCATTCAATATGATCATGGCTGATCATCCAACTCAGTATCCTGTACCTGCCTTCTCTCCATACCCCCTGATCCCTTTAGCCACAAGGGCCACATCTAACTCCCTCTTAAATATAGCCAATGAACTGTGGCCTCAACTACCTTCCGTGGCAGAGAGTTCCACAGATTCACCACTCTCTGTGTTAAACACACACATCGTGTAGGTGGGGGCTATGGAGAGCGGAGCAGCGATGTCTGCGCGATGAAGAGGAAGGTAAACGGCTGTCACAGAGTACGTAAGAACTTTAGGGAGAGCGGGGGGGGAGGGGGGAGAAGGGGGTAGAAGGGTGAGAAGGGGGAGAGAGAAGGGGGAGAGAGAAGGGGGGAGAGAAGGGGGGAGAGAAGGGGGGAGAGAAAAGGGTCTCTGGCGTTGTGAGGCGGCAACTCTACCAACTCTGTGCCGCCTCCTACCGAGGAGAGGACAAATGGGCTGCGTCTACCTGAACTTCTCCTGCAGCTTGTAATCTGCTGCTGCCTGCTGTGTTGTGCTCTCCGTGGCCCGCTCCTCTTTGAAAGTCAGAAGATGCCGCCGCAGGTAGGTATCGTCCGCCTGGGTCTCGAAGATGTCAGTCTTCTTCTCTGTGATACTGTCATGGCACAGACACACGCAAACATGAGCAAGGTCAACAGTACAAGATGCCCCGTCCTGTCTGGCTCAGTGTTGATTTACAGTCGGCATGGTGGCGCAGTGCTGGAGTTGCTGCCTCCCACCGCAACAAGAGGAGTTGAGTATAGGAGCAACGAGGTCCTTCTGCAGTTGTACAGAGCCCTAGTGAGACCACACCTGGAGTATTGTGTGCAGTTTTGGTCCCCTAATTTGAGGAAGGACATTCTTGCTATTGAGGGAGTGCAGCGTAAGTTTACAAGGTTAATTCCCGGGATGGCGGGACTGGCATATGCTGAGAGAATGGAGCAGTTGGGCTTGTACACTCTGGAGTTTAGAAGGAGGAGAGGGAATTCAAAACATATAAGATTGTGAGGGCTTCGACACGCTAGAGGCAGGAAACATGTTCCCGATGTTGGGGGAGTCCAGAACCAGGGGCCACACACAGTTTAAGAATAAGGAGTAAGCCATTTAGAACGGAGACGAGGAAACATTTTTTCTCACAGAGAGTTGTGAGTCTGTGGAATCCTCTGCCTCAGAGGGCGGTGGAGGCAGGTTCTCTGGATGCTTTCAAGAGAGAGCTAGATAGGGTTCTTAAAAATAGCGGAGTCAGGGGATATGGGGAGAAGGCAGGAACGGGGTACTGATTGGGGATGATCAGCCAAGGTCACATTGAATGGCGGTGCTAGCTCGAAGGGGCAAATGGCCTCCTGCACCTATTGTCTATTCTGCAGTTGTACAGGGTCCTAGTGAGACCACACCTGGAGTATTGTGTGCAGTTTTGGTCTCCAAACTTGAGGAAGGACAATCTTGCTAATGAGGGAGTGCAGCGTAGGTTTACCAGGTTAATTCCCAGGATGACACAAAGCTGGGTGGTAGTGTGAACTGTGAGGAGGATACTATGAGAATGCAGGGTGACTTGGACAGGTTGGGTGAGTGGGCAGATGCTGGACAGATGCGGTATAATGTGGATAAATGTGAGGTTATCCACTTTGGTGGCAAGAACAGGAAGGCAGATTACTATCTGAATGGTGTCAAGTTGGGAAAAGGGGAAGTACAACGGGATCTGGGGGCCCCTGTTCATCAGTCATTGAAAGTAAGCATGCAGATACAGCAGGCAGTGAAGAAAGCGAATGGCATGTTGGCCTTCATAACAAGCGGAGTCGAGTATAGGAGCAAAGAGGTCCTTCTGCAGTTGTACAGGGCCCTAGTGAGACCACACCTGGGGTATTGTGTGCAGTTTAGATCTCCAAATTGGAGGAAGGACATTCTAGCTATTGAGGGAGTGCAGCGTAGGTTCACCAGGTTAATGCCCGGGATGGCGGGACTGTCATATGTTGATAGAATGGAGCGGCTGGGCTTGTACACTCTGGAGTTTAGAAGGATGAGAGGATATCTTATTGAAACATATAAGATTATTACATGTATGGCTGCAGGCAACAGCATTTCGTTCAGACCGAAAGGTCTGAATGACAAATAAAGGATTCAATTCAATTCAATTCAATTCAATTCAATTCAATTATTAAGGGATTGGACACGCTAGAGGCAGGAAACATGTTCCCAATGTTGGGGGATTCCAGAACCAGGGGCCACAGTTTAAGAATGAGGGGCCTTTTAGAACGGAGACGAGGAAACACTTTTTCCCAGAGAGTTGTGAGTCTGTGGAATTCTCTGCCTCAGAGAGCGGTGGAGGCCGGTTCTCTGGATACTTTCAAGAGATAACTAGATAGGGCTCTTAAAGATAGCGGTCAGGAGATATGGGGAGAAGGCAGGAACGGGGTACTGATTGTGGATGATCAGCCATGATCACATTGAATGGTGGTGCTGGCTCGAAGGGCCGAATGGCCTACTCCTGCACCTGTTGTCTATTGTAAAACCCAACAGTTCTGTTGACGGAGGTCGGACCAAGGAAAAACAGATTTTTTCCACGAGTAGTAGCTCTACTCAATAACCCAAAATCTGTAGTCTCCCTTTGCTCTGGTATTTTATTTAATTCACATGTTTAATCGATAATGTTTTATTGTTAATGTACAGTGTTTTATGTTTCATTCTTAACTGTCACTGTATGTCATGTAGACAAAAGTGCTGGAGAAACTCAGCGGGTGCGGCAGCATCTATGGAGCGATGGAAATAGGCAAAGTTTCGGGCCAAAACCCTTCGTCAGACCTTATCGACCCGAAACGTTGCCTATTTCCTTCGCTCCATAGATGCTGCCTCACCCGCTGAGTTTCTCCAGCAATTTTGTCTTCCTTCGATTTTCCAGCATCTGCAGTTCTTTCTTGAACACTGTGTGTCATGTTGTCGCTTGCGGGCGGAGCACCAAGGCAAATTCCTTGTATGTGAATACTTGGCCAATAAACCTATTCAAATGAGGCCTGCAAAGTGCTTGTGCTTTGGGGGTTAATTAGGGGGATTTGCATAATAGCAAGCAGTGTTGTGACAGGTGAGATTTGTTTTGCATCTGAAACTATGTGTTGAATGGTGCAGTCTCCAGACACAGATCAGATGGGGACAAGTCTGAACACAGGACTGTGCGCTGGCCCTGCGTCATCCTTGAGAGGATTCAGACAGGGAAACAACAACAAACGTTCCAGGGAATTAGGAAAAGGGGAGATGCAACGAGACCTGGGTGTCATGGTACACCAGTCATTAAAAGTAGGCAGGTACACAAAAATGCTGGATAAACTCAGCGGGTGCAGCAGCATCTATGGAGCGAAGGAAATAGGCGACGTTTCGGGCCGAAACCCTTCTTCAGACTGATGGGGGGGGGGGGAGAAGGAAGGAAAAAGGGAGGAGGAGGAGCCCGAGGGCGGGGGGGATGGGAGGAGACAGCTCGAGGGTTAAGGAAGGGGAGGAGACAGCAAGTGCTAGCAAAACTGGGAGAATTCAACGTTCATGCCATCCGGACGCAAGCAACCCAGGCGGAATATGAGGTGCTGTTCCTCCAATTTCCGGTGTTGCTCACTCTGGCAATGGAGGAGACCCAGGACAGAGAGGCCGGATTGGGAATGGGAGGGGGAGATGAAGTGCTGAGCCACCGGGAGGTCAGGTAGGTTCTTGCGGACTGAGCGGAGGTGTTCGGCGAAACGATCGCCCAACCTCCGCTTAGTCTCGCCGATGTAAATCAGCTGACATCTAGAGCAGCGGATGCAGTAGGTGAGGTTGGAGGAGATACAGGTGAACCTTTGTCGCACCTGGAAGCATGCAGGTGCAGCAGGTATGTTAGCATTCATAGCAAAAGGATTTGAGTATAAGAGCAGGGAGTTTCTACTGCAGTTGTACAGGGTTTTGGTGAGACCACACCGGGAGTATTGCGTACAGTTTTGGTCTCCTAATCTGAGGAAAGACATTCTTGCCATAGAGGGAGTACAGAGAAGGTTCACCAGACTGATTCCTGGGATGGCAGGACTTTCATATAAAAAAGACTGGATAGACTCGGCTTGTACTCGCTAGAATTTAGATGATTGAGGGGGGATCTTAAAGAAACTCTTAAGGGATTGCACAGGCTAGATGCTGAAAGATTGTTCCCGATGTTGGGGAAGTCCAGAACAAGGGGTCACAGTTTAAGGATAAGGGGGAAGTCTTTTAGGACTGAGATGAGAACAAAAATGTTCACACAGAGAGTGGTGAATCTGTGGAATTCTCTGCCACAGAAAGTAGTTTAGGCCAGTTCATTGGCTATATTTAAGAGGGAATTAGATGTGGTCCTTGTGGCTAAAGGGATCAGGGGGTATGGAGAGAAGGGAGGTACAGGATACTGAATTGGATGATCAGCCATGATCATATTGAATGGCGGTGCAGGCTCGAAGGGCCGAATGGCCTACTCCTGCACCTATTTTCTATGAATGGCCAGGCCTCTGGGGAGTGTTGTAGAGCAGAGGGATCTAGGAGTACAGGTGTGTGGTTCCTTGAAGGTCGAGTCACAGGTAGATAAGGTGGTCAAAAATGCTTTTGGTACATTGGCCATCATCAGTCAGAGTATTGAGTATAGACGTCGGGAGGTCATGTTTCAGTTGTGTAAGATGTTGGTGAGGCCGCATTTAGAATATTGTGTTCAGTTCTGGGCACCATGTTATAGAAACATAGGTGCAGGAGTAGACCATTCGGCCCTTTGAGCCTGCTCCGCCATTCAATATGTTCATGGCTTATCTTCTAAATCAGTTCCCCATTCCTGCTTTCTCCCCATATCCCTTGATTCCGTTAGCACTAGGAGCTAAATCTAACTCTCTCTTGAAAAATGGGTGCAGGAGTAGGCCACTCGGTCCTTCGAGCCAGCACCACCATTCAATGTGATCATGGCTGATCATCTAAAATCAATACCCCGATCCTGCTTTTTCCCCAGATCCCTTGATCCTCAAGAGCTAAATCTAACTCTCTCTTGAAAGCATCCATTGAATCGGCCTCCACTGCCGTCTGTGGCAGAGAATTCCACAGATTCACAACTCTCTTGATGAAAAATGTTTTTCCTCATCTCAGTCCTAAATGGCCGACCCCTTATTGTTAAACTGTATGACCCCTGGTTCTGGATTCGCCCAACATTGGGACATTTTTCCTGCTTCTAGCCTGTCCAATCCTTGACCTTTATCCACCCAGAATGATAAGGCTTGGAGTGTGTAGGAAATGTGTTGTCAAGCATTTAAGAAAGTTAGACAGGTACATGGATAGGACAGGTGTGGAGGATACGGATCAAACGCGGGCAGGTGGGACTAGTGTAGCTGGGACATTGTTGGCTGGTGTGGGCAAGTTGGGCCGAAGGGCCTGTTTCCACACTGTATCACTCTGTGACTAGTGTAGATGGGACATTGTTGGCCAGTGTGGGCAAGTTGGGCCGAAGGGCCTGTTTCCACACTGTATCACTCTGTGACTAGTGTAGATGGGACATTGTTGGCCGGTGTGGGCAAGTTGGGCCGAAGGGCCTGTTTCCACACTGTATCACTCTGTGACTAGTGTAGATGGGACATTGTTGGCCGGTGTGGGCAAGTTGGGCCGAAGGGCCTGTTTCCACACTGTATCACTTTATAACAGGTTCCACCAACTTCAGCAAGAGTATATAGAGGTTGGGAGGTCATGTCATAGTTGTGTAAGACACATCTCTCACCTGGCTGGTCCGAAGGTGAAAGCGACGAAGAGCAGGAAGCCCATCACGCAGGCTGCTTTGCGGTTTCCGGAGCCCAGCTTCAGCCCGGTGTTCTGGAGTAGTGGGGACACACAGGGTGCTCATCAGTACAACACAGCAGTACAAGCCAGACCCTGCACCTCTCCCCTCACACGCTCTCTATAGAAACCAACCTCCCTTCCATCGACCCCATCTACACATCACGCTGCCTCAGCAAGGCCAGCAGCCCAGACCATC
Organism: Amblyraja radiata; assembly: GCF_010909765.2. Taxonomy (NCBI): domain Eukaryota; kingdom Metazoa; phylum Chordata; class Chondrichthyes; order Rajiformes; family Rajidae; genus Amblyraja; species Amblyraja radiata. The sequence goes on along the minus strand of NC_045985.1, from coordinate 609,863 downwards.
ACACACACACACAAAGCAACCTCCCTTCCATCGACCCCCATCTACACATCACGCTGCCTCAGCAAGGCCAGCAGCCCAGGCCATCACACACACACACAAACCAATCTCCCTTCCACCAACTCCATCTACACCTCACGCTTGCCAGCAGCATCATCAAGGACCAGTCTCACCAGTCTCAGTAGACAATAGGTGCAGGAGCAGGCCACTCAGCCCTTCGAGCCAGCTGGTCATCCACAATGAGTAACCCGTCCCTGCCTTCTCCCCATATCCCCTGACTCCGCTATCTTTAAGAGCCCTATCTAGCTCTCTCTTGAAAGCATCCAGAGAACCGGTCTCCAGGCAGAGAATTCCACACACACACACAAACCAATCTCCAGGCAGAGAATTCCAGACTCACAACTCTCTGTGAGAAAAAGTGTTTCCTCATCCCCGTTCTAAATGGCTTACCCCTTATTCTTAAACTGCATGCGGCCCCTGGTTCACAAGTCTCACCCCCCGGTCACTCCCTCTTCTCCCCTCTCCCATCAGGCAAGAGGTACAGAAGTGTGAAAACGCACACCTCCAGATTCAGGGACAGTTTCTTCCCGGCTGTTATCAGGCAACTGAACCGTCTTCTCACCAACTAGAGAGCGGTCCTGACCTCCCATCTAACTCATTGGAGACCTTAAAACTACCTTTGATGGAACTTTACCCCTCACTTAACATTATTCCCGTTGTCCTGTATCTGTACACTGTGGACAGCTTGATGTAATCATGTATAGTCTTGCCACTGACTGGATAGCCTCCCCTTTTCCTTCCTTCTCCCCCTCCCACCCCCCATCAGTCTGAAGAAGGGTTTCGGCCCAAAACGTCGCCTATTTCCTTCGCTCCATAGATGCTGCTGCACCCGCTGAGTTTCCCCAGCAATTTTGTGTACCTTCGATCTTCCAGCATCTGCAGTTCCTTTTTGAACACGACAACAAATAAAAGCTTTTCACTCTACTGAAGTTTCCCACAACTTCGAGAGCAACTTTGAAATCCTAACTTGATTTTACCTCTGCTATCTCTTACACATTTCAGTAACAATCCCTGAACAAACTAACACCATACGACTTGAAACAGTGGAGATATGACATGATTAATGTTCGGTGCTGAAATTTCTCCGGTATTGTAAAAATACACTTATGATCGGAGAAGAATTAAGCCATTCGGCCCATCAAGGCAGGAGAATGGGGATAGGAGGAAGAGATCCGGAGGCCACAGATTGAGAATAAGGGGCAAGCCATTTAGAAAGGAGATGAGGAAACACTTTTTCACACAGAGAGTTGTGAGTCTGTGGAATTCTCTGCCTCAGAGGGCGGTGGAGGCCGGTCCTCTGGATGCTTTTAAGAGAGAGCTAGATGGGGCTCTTAAAGATAGCGGAGTCAGGGGATATGGGGAGAAGGCAGGAACGGGGTACTGATTGTGGATGATGAGAAAAAAAAATTTCACACAGAGTGGTGAATCTGTGGAATTCTCTGCCACAGAAAGTAGTTGAGGCCACAGTTCATTGGCTATATTTAAGAGGGTTAGATGTGGCCCTTGTGGCTAAAGGGATCAGGGGGTATGGAGAGATGGCAGGTATGGGATACTGAGTTGAATGATCAGCCATGATCATATTGAATGGTGGTGCAGGCTCGAAGGGCCGAATGGCCTACTCCTGCACCTATTGTCTATGTTTCTGTTTCTATCACATTGAATGGCGGTGCTGGCTCGAAGGGCCGAATGGCCTACTCCTGCACCTATTGTCTACTGTCTATTGATAGATCAGCCATGATTGAATGGCGGAGTAGACTTGATGGGCCGAATGGCCGAATTCTACTGCTATTTCTTCTGAGCTGAGTGACAATACAGTGCAGAAGTATGTGTGTCCTTGCCTCAGTCACAATGCTGTCCAGCCTCTTCTTCAGCAGCGTGTTCTCCCGTTTCAGCTTCTCGTTCTCGTTGAGTGCCTCCCGCAGTTTGCCCTCCAGCCCCTGCAGGTATTCCTTCTTCTTCTTGCGGCTCTGGCAGGCCGACTCCCGGTTCTTGATCATCCGCTGCTGCCGCTTCAGCAGCTTGATCTGAGGAGAGGGGGGGGAAGGGGAGGAGAGTCCGTGAGCGGAGCGTGATAAGGCTGAATTATGTTAAAAATATAAGAAGATATTAAATTGGTTCCTGGGCTAGCTGAGAGCTTATATTTAGTCTCAAATCAGGCTTTTCTCCAGTAGATTAATACAGAAAGGCAAGTCTAGGTTGCTGTAAATTGAGATAATGAATGACTATAACAAGTGTCTACCATTTGACGAGGGAGAAAGCAGAGATAAAGCTAGATTGATCTCACTAAGAGGTATTGACAAATGGCCGATGTCTTTAATATGTAAAATACCTTGCACCAAATGTCCGATGTCTGTGAGGGGTGAAGTGATGAGAGAGGAAGCTAGATTGATCTAAGGGGTATTGACAAATGGCCGATGTCTTTAATATGTAAAATACCTTGCACCAATGTCTGATGCCTTTAATATGTTCGGGGAAGTGGAATGAGGACAGTGAAGTGTCGGTATTGTTCACTTGGCTGGAGTTCCTTACCACTTCCATTGGCCGATAATAAGTAAAGATTTGAACTGGTCTACCAAACGTTTGTGAGTTGTCTGTTTTTTAAGAAGTGAAACTGTTTGATTGTAATCATGTTTTAGTTTAGAGATACAGCGCGGAAACAGGCCCTTCGGCCCACCGGGTCCGTGCCGACCAGCGATCCCCGCACACTAACACTATCCTACCCCCACTCGGGAAAATTTTGACATTTACTCCAAGCCAATTAACGTACAAACCTGTACGTCTTTGGAGTGTGGGAGGAAACCGAAGATCTCGGAGAAAACTCACGGGGAGAACGTGCAAACTCCGTACAGACAGCACCCGTAGTGGGGATGGAACCCGGGTCTCCAGCGCTGCAAGCGCTGTAAGGCAGCGACTATTCCGCTGCGCCACCATGACTGCTCTTCAATTAGTGCCTTTCCCAAGCCACACCTTGTTAGCACCAGACTAAGGAACAACTTCAACCCCCCTGCTTTAACCCCCTGTCCAGAGATGCTGCCTGTCCCGCTGAGTTACTCCGGCATTTTGTGTCTACCACTGTCCCATTCACTCACCCACCACCCATGCACTACCACTCCCGAACCATTGAATGAATGAATGAATGAATGAATGAATAAGTTTATTGGCCAAGGATTCACATGCAAGGATTTTGCCTTGGTGCTCCGCCCGCAAGTAACAACATGGCATACAGTGACAGTTAGCAATGACACATAAAAAACTAAACATTAGTAATAAAACATTATTCATTAAACATGTGAATTAAATATAATTCCAGAGCAAAAGGAGGTTATAGACTTTTGGTTATTGAGTAGAGCAACTACTTGTGTCTGGCTGTGGCAGCTTTGACAGTCCGGAGTCGCCTTCCAGAGGGAAGCGATTCAAAGAGTTTGTGGCCAGGGTGAGAGGGGTCAGAGATGATCTTGCCCGCTCGCTTCCTGGCCCTTGTAGTGTACAGTTCGACAATGGAGGGAAGGTTGCAGCCAATAACCTTCTCAGCTGATCGGACGATTCGCTGCAGCCTTCAGGTGTCGTGCTTGGGGGCTGAGCCAAACCAGACCATGATGGAGAAGGTGAGGACAGACTCTACGATGGCCGTGTAGAATTGGACCATCATTGCCTGTGGCAGATTGTGTTTCCTCAGCTGCCGCAGGAAATACATCCACTGTTGTGCCTTTTTGGCTGTGGAGTAGATGGCCTTCATAACAAGAGGAGTTGAGTATAGGAGCAAAGAGGTCCTTCTGCTGTTGTACAGGGCCCTAGTGAGACCACACCTGGAGTATTGTGTGCAGTTTTGGTCCCCTAATTTGAGGAAGGACATTCTTGCAATTGAGGGAGTACAGCGTAGGTTCACCAGGTTAATTCCCGGGATGGCGGGACTGTCATATGCTGAGAGAATGGAGCAGCTGGGCTTGTACACTCTGGAATTTAGAAGGATGAGAGGATATCTTATTGAAACATATAAGATTATTAAGGGTTTGGTCACACTAGAGGCAGGAAACGTGTTCCCGATGTTGGGGGAGTCCAGAACAAGGGGCCACAGTTTAAGAATAAGGGGTAAGCCATTTAGAACAGAGATGCGGAAACACTTTTTCACACAGAATTGTGAGTCTGTGGAATTCTCTGCCTCAGAGGGAGATGGGGGCCAGTTCTCTGGAAAAATTAAAGAGAGAGCTAGATAGAGCTCTTAAAGATAACGGAGTCAGGGGATATGGGGAGAAGGCGGGAACGGGGTACTGATTGTGGATGATCAGCCATCATCACGATGAGTGGCAGTGTTGGCTCGAAGGGCCGAATGGCCTACTCCTACTGTCTATTGATGGGGGCCCCCCATTTAAGGTCCTTGGAGATGATGGTTCCCAGGAACTTAAAAGACTCCACAGATGTGACTGTGGTGTTGTTGATGGTGAGTGGGGTGAGGGGAGGGGTACCTCTCCAAAAGTCTACTATCAATTCCACTGTCTTAAGAGCATTGAGCTCCAGGTTGTTGCTACGATACCAGGACGCCAGCTGTATACATACTTGGCTAATAAAATGTATTTAATTCAATGATTCAATTCCCTTCAATAGACAATAGACAACAGGTGCAGGAGTTAGGCCATTCGGCCCTTCGAGCCAGCACCGCCATTCAATGTGATCATGGCTGATCATCCCCAATCAGTACCCCGTTCCTGCCTTCTCCCCATATCCCCTGACTCCGCTATTTTTAAGAGCCCTATCTAACTCTCTCTTGAAATCATCCAGAGAACCGCCGCCCTCTGAGGCAGAGAATTTCACAGACTCACCACTCTGTGAGAAAAAGGGTTTCCTCATCTCCGTTCTAAATGGCTTACTCCTTATTCTTAAACTGTGGCCCCTGGTTCTGGACTCCCCCAACATCGGGAACATGTTTCCTGCCTCTAGCGTGTCCAAGCCCTTAACAATCATATATGTTTCAATGAGATTCCCTCTCCTCCTTCTAAACTCCAGAGTGTACAAGCCCAGCTGCTCCATTCTCTCAGCATATGACAGTCCAGTCCCACCATCCCGGGAATTAACCTTGTAAAACTACGCTGCACTCCCTCAATGTCAAGAATGTCTTACCTCAAATTTGGAGACCAAAACTCCACACAATGCTCCAGGTGTGGTCTCACTAGGGCTCTGTACAACTGCAGAAGGACCTCTTTGCTCCTATATTTGATTCCTCTTGTTATAAAGGCCAACATGCCATTCGCTTTCTTCACTGCCTGCTGTACCTGCATGCTTACTTTCAGTGACTGATGAACAAGGACCCCCCAGATCCTGTTGTACATCCCCTTTTCCCAACTTGACGCCATTGAGATAGTAATCTGCCTTCCTGTTTTTGCTACCAAAGTGGATAACCTCACCTTTTATCCACATTAAACTGCATCTGCCATGCATCTGCCCACTCACCCAACCTGTCCAAATGCAGAAGGAGACCTGCGGATATTAACCCGTGCGGGGACAAACTCGGCGGTACTCACGTCGATCTCGGACGAGCCGTGCCCCGTGCGTGCGGGCGCCGGTACGATGGCTTTGGCGGGAAGTTTGGTGATGGTCAGCCCGTTGCCGTTGCAGAGCGGCCGCTTGCCGTTGACCGTCCCGTTCACTGCCGACACCTTCATCAGTCCCTCCACGGGGATCCTCACCAGGTCCGACTGCGACTGCGGCACCACGGACTGCCTGCACACTGGCCCAGAAACATCACACTCAGCCGAGGGAGCAACTGCAGATGCTGCTTTACACCGGCGAGCCACACACGGAGAGCTGCAGTAACTCCAGCACCAGAATGACACCATTCAGCCCATCAAGTCCACTCCGCCATTCAATCATGGCTGATCTATCTATAGACAATAGGTGCAGGAGTAGGCCATTGGGCCCTTCGAGCCAGCACCGCCATTCAATGTGATCATGGCTGATCATCCACAATCAGTACCCCGTTCCTGCCTTCTCTCCATATCCCCTGACTCCGCTATCTTTAAGAGCCCTATCTAGCTCTCTCTTGAAAGTATCCAGAGAATTCCACAGACTCACCACTCCCTGTGAGAAAAAGTGCTTCCTCGTCTCCGTTCTAAATGGCTTACTCCTTATTCTTAAAATCCCTAGTGGGTGTAGGATAGTGTTAGCGTGCGGGGATCGCTGGTCGGCGGGGATCCGGTGGGCAGTAGGGCCTGTTTGTGCACTGTATCTCTAAACTAAACTGTGCCTCTAAACTAAAGAACAAGTGCTGTAAAATGGGGTTAGTGTCAGGGCTACACAAAAAAGCTGGAGAAACTCAGCGGGTGCAGCAGCATCTATGGAGCGAAGGAAATAGGCAACGTTTCGGGCCGAAACCCTTCTTCAGACTTAGTGTCAGGGATTATGGGAAGAAGGCGGGAGAATAATAATAATAATAATGGATGGGATTTATATGAATTAATGAATTAATGAATGAATGAATGAATGAAATGAATGAATGAATGAAAACTTTATTGTCATTCAGATATACACCTAGACACAGTGCACCTTGAACGAAATTTCGTTGCATTTGACTCTCCAATCAGGTAAATAGTAAAAGTAAAAGTGCTAGGTGCGTCCATAAAAATGCCTCATGTGCATGGTTCTGTAAAATAAATATATATAAAAAGTTTTTTTTTTTTTTTAAAGTGTCGATATTTTAAAAGTTCTAGCCTCGGTTTTGTTGATTGTTCAGTAATCTTATGGCCTGGGGGATGAAGCTGTTGCAGAACCTAGTTGTCCCGCTCTTCATGCTGCGGTACCTCCTCCCAGAGTTAAGCAGTATAAACAGTCCGAATTGTGGGTGTGTGGGGGCTCTGGTAATGCCCTTAGCTCTAATCAGACAGCGCTTGTACCCCATGTCCATGATGGAAGGAAGAGAAGTCCCAATGATATATAGCGCCTTTCTAATACTCAAGGCGCTTTACATCGCATTATTCATTCACTCCTCAGTCACACTCGGTGGTGGTAAGCTACTTCTGTAGCCACAGCTGCCCTGGGGCAGACTGACGGAAGCGTGGCTGCCAATCTGCGCCTACGGCCCCTCCGACCACCACCAATCACTCACACACATTCACACACAGGCAAAGGTGGGTGAAGTGTCTTGCCCAAGGACACAACGACAGTATGCACTCCAAGCGGGATTCGAACCGGCTACCTTCCGGTTGCCAGCCGAACACTTAGCCCATTGTGCCATCTGTCGTCCCATCTACACCTCACGCTGCCCGTCCCGTGAGGGTTAGGAGAGGTAGATCAACCGTGGTTGAATGGCGGAGTGGAGTTGATGGGCCGAATGGCCTAATTCTACCCCTATGCCTTGTGCCCTTGTTATGACCATAGACAAAATGCCATAAGCCTGTTCTGTGCTGCGTGGATCTATGAAGCCTGCAGTTGATGTTGTTCTCTGGCACCATCCAGTGGCTAAAGTAATTAGTACACCACAACACTGTGGTATAGTGTTGCAGCTGCTGGAGCTGCTGCTTCACAGTACCAGAGACACAGGTTCAATCCTGCCCTTGGGTGCTGTCTGTGTGGAGTTTGCACGTTCTCTCTGTGACCGTGCGTGGGTGCGTGGGTGCATGCCCGCGCGTGTGTGTCTCTCTCCGTTTGTGTGTTTGTCTCCCCCTCTGTCTCTCTGTCTATGTCTCTGTCTCTCTCTCTCTCTCTCTCTCTGTCCCTCTCTCTGGATCTCCCTGTGTATGTGCGTCTGCGTCTCTCTCTGGTGGTCTCAGATACTCCGTGTGTCTCTCTCCCTTCCTGGCTCCAATCCTGACTACAGGTGCTGTCTGTACAGAGTTTGCATGTTCTCCCTGTGACCGTGTAGGTTTCCTCCGGTTTCCTCCCATATCCCAAAGACGTGGGAGGAAACCCAGGTCAATGGGTTCATTGGTCTGTGTAAAACTGACCCTAGAGCTGTATATTGTTATAGACAATAGACAATAGGCGCAGGAGGAGGCCATTCAGCCCTTCGAGCCAGTGCCGCCATTCAATGTGATCATGGCTGATCATCCCCAATCAGTACCCCGTTCCTGCCTTTTCCCCATATCCCTTGACTCCGCAATCTTTAAGAGCTCTATCTAACTGGATACAGCATGGAAACAGGCCCTTCGGCCCATCGGGTCTGCGCCTACCAGCGATCCTTGAACATTAACGCTATCCAACACCGACTAGCCAAGTCAAGACAAGTCAAAGTGTTCAACTCATCCTGGGAACAGATGCGGCGTAGGCGGAGGAATTGGGAGTAGGGGATGGAGTCTTTACAGGGGGCAGGGTGGGAAGACGTGTAGTCCAGATAGCCATGTGAGTCAGTGGGTTTGTAATGTATGTCGGTCAGAAGTCTGTCCCCTGCGATGGAGATGGTGAGGTCACATATCTCCTGACTCCGCTATCTTTAAGAGCCCTATCTAGCTCTCTCTTGAAAGTATCCAGAGACCGGCCTCCACCGCCCTCTGAGGCAGAGAATTCCACAGACTCACCACTCTCTGTGAGAAAAAGTGTTTCCTCGTCTCCGTTCTAAATGGCTTACCCCTTATTCTTAAACTGTGTGTGGCCCCTGGTTCTGGTCTCCCCCAACATCGGGAACATGTTTCCTCCCTCTAGCATGTCCAAGCCCTTAATAATCTTATATGTTTCAATAAGGTGCCCTCTCATTCTTCTAAACTTCAGAGTGTACAAGCCCAGCCGCTCCATTCTCTCAGCATATGACAGTCCCGCCATCCCGGGAATTAACCTGGTGAACCTACGCTGCACTCCCTCAATAGTAAGAATGAGTAAATATTTAGTATGTGTCGATGGTCATACCTGGAATGGTTTGCTTGAGAGGCAGAGCCTGTGGTTGGGACACAGGGAGACTGGTCTGCACAGACTGCAGGATGATGGTCTTTGCAGGGCTGCTGCCAGGAGGGGCGGGCAGGATGGTCACCACCTCTGGCTTGGGCTGGAGGGTGGGTCTGCTGCACACCATGCTGCTGGCCTTGACGCTGGTGGCAGCTTGTACTGGAGCAAGGAGGAAAGAGCAAGGTTACCTCAAACCACATGGCCAGATATTACAGAGACAACGCCTTGTGACAGTGTTAATAGTCAATAGACAATGGGTGCAGGAGTAGGCCACGCGGTCTCTCTTGAAAGCATCCAGAGAACCTGCCTCCACCGCCCTCTGAGGCAGAGAATTCCACACACTCACCACTCTCTGTGTGAAAATGTTTTTCCTCATCACCGTTCTAAATGGCTTATCCCTTATTCTTAAACTGTGGCCTCTGTTTCTATGAGATCTCCTTCCATCCTTCTAAATTCCAGAGTATACAAGCCCAGCCGATCCATTCTATCAACATATGACAATCCTGCCATCCCGGGAATTAACCTGGTGAACCTACGCTGCACTCCCTCAATAGCAAAAATGTCCTTCCTCAAATTTGGAGACCAAAAATGTACATAATATTCCTGGTGTGGTCTCACTAGGGCCCTGTACAGGGCTCTGTACAAGTGCAGAAGGACCTCTTTGATCCTATACTCAACTCCTCTTGATATGAAGGCCAACATGCCATTGGCTTTCTTCACTGCCTGCTGTACCTGCATGCTTTCTTTCATAGACTGATGAACAAGGACCCCCCCGATCCCATTGTACTTCCCCTTTTCCCAACTTGGCATTCAGATAATAATCTGCCTTCCTGTTTTTGCCACCAAAGTGGATAACCCCACATTTATCCACATTATGAATGAATGAAAACTTTATTGTCATTCAGATATACACCTAGACACAGTGCACCTTGAACGAAATTTCGTTGCATTTGACTCTCCAATCAGGTAAATAGTAAAAGTAAAAGTGCTAGGTGCGTCCATAAAAATGCCTCATGTGCATGGTTCTGTAAAATAAATATATATAAAAAGTTTTTTTTTAAAAGTGTCGATATTTTAAAAGTTCTAGCCTCGGTTTTGTTGATTGTTCAGTAATCTTATGGCCTGGGGGATGAAGCTGTTGCAGAACCTGGTTGTCCCGCTCTTCATGCTGCGGTACTTCCTCCCAGAGTTAAGCAGTATAAACAGTCCAAATTGTGGGTGTGTGGGGGCTCTGGTAATGCCCTTAGCTCTAATCAGACAGCGCTTGTACCCCATGTCCATGATTGAAGGAAGAGAAGTCCCAATGATTTTTTCCGCTGTCCTCACCACTCTCTGAAGGCACTTCCAGTCCGCAGCTGTACAGCTGCCGCACCACGTAGAGATGCAGCTGGTCATGACCGACTCAATTGTGCTTCTGTAGAAAGTGGCGAGGATGGGAGGGTGGAGGTGTAAACTTCTCAACCTGCGGAGGAAGTACAACCGCTGCTGTGCCCGTTTTGCCAGAGATGTAATGTTTGTGGACCAGTTTAAGGTGTCCGTTATATGCACCCCCAGGAACTTGATCTTTTTCACCTGCTCCACTGCTGAGTTGTTGATGCAAAGTGGAGTGTGACTGGGCTGAATTTTCCTTCTGAAATCGACGACAATCTCCTTGGTTTTGTTCACATTTAGGAGAAGGTTGTTCCTGCTGCACCAGCTCACGAGCTGTTCCACCTCCTCTCTATATGCCTGGTCGTCGTTATTGCGGATGAGGCCCACTACTGTTGTGTCATCCGCGTATTTGATGATATGGTTAGTAGTGGACCTGGCGACACAGTCATGTGTCATCAATGTGAAGAGCAGCGGACTCAGGACACAGCCCTGAGGGTATCCGGTGCTCAGTGTGATGACCGAGGAGGTGTTCTTCCCCACCCGCACAGACTGGGGTCTTTCAGAAAGGAAATCCAAGATCCAGTTGCATAGTATGGTATTGAAACCTAGGGGTGCCAGTTTGCTCACCAGATGCTGGGGGATTATCGTGTTAAATGCTGAGCTGAAATCAACAAACAGCATCCGCACGTGGGTGTTCCTCTCCTCCAGGTGTTGTAGGCTCAGGTGGACTACAGAGGAAATAGCATCCTCTGTGGAGCGGTTCGGGCGATAAGCAAACTGGAACGGGTCAAAACTGGAGGGGAGTTTAGAGACCATGTGCTGCTTAATAAGCCTCTCAAAGCACTTCATTATTATTGGTGTGAGTGTTACGGGGCGGTAATCATTCAGGCAGGTTATTGTAGACTTTTTGGGAACTGGTATGATGGTGGCTGTCTTGAAACATGATGGAACAATGGCCTGGTTCAGGGAGATGTTAAAAATGTCTGTCAGAACCAGGGCCAGCTGGTCGGCACATCCCCTAAGCAGACGCCCCGGTATGTTATCCGGTCCGGCTGCCTTTCGCGGGTCAATACCCTCCAGGATTTTGCGGACTTCAGCAGTTTCAAAAGACAGTGTCTGTTCTCCTGGTTGAGGCTCTAATTTCCTCATTGTAGTGGTGTTCAGTGCCTCAAACCTGCCGAAATGATTATTTAGTTCATTTAGAAAGTCTGTGTCATCCTTACAAGACATCTGAGGTGCCTTGTAATTTGTTATGGCCCGGATGCCTTCCCACATGTTCCTGGTGTTGGTATCATCCTGGAAGAAACCCTGGATTTTCTGTCCGTGGGCGCGCTTTGCTTTCTTAATTTCGCGGTTGAGGTTGGCTCTCGCTGTTCTCAGAGCTCCCAAATCACCAGATTTAAAAGCTGGGTGGCAGTGTGAACTGTGAGGAGGACAGTTAAACTGCATCTGCCATGCATCTGCCCACTCACCCAACCTATCCAGGTCACCCTGCATTCTCATAGCATCCTCCTCACAGTTCACACTGCCACCCAGCTTTGTGTCATCTGCAAATTTGCGAATGTTACTTTGTAGAGTGATACAGCGTGGAAACAGGCCCTTCGGCCCAATTTGCCCACACCGATCAACATGCCCCATCTACAGTGCCCTCCATAATGTTTTGGACAACAACCCATCATTTATTTATTTACCTCTGTACTCCACAATCTGAGATTTGTCAGATTTTAATAAAGGCCATTTTTATACATTTTGGTTTCACCAAGTAGAAATTACATGCAAAAGATATGCAACAAAATACTAAACATGACATTGCTGTGTCCCAAAATGGTGCCCTGAAATGGGGGGACTATGTATAAACACAGCTGTAACTTCTACATGGTGAAACCAAAATGTATAAAAATACCCTTTAATAAAATCTGACAATGTGCACTTTACCCACATGTGATTTTTTTTCTATTACAAATCTCAAATTGTGGAGTACAGAGACAAATTAATAATAATATATTTTATTACATTGCATAGAGGTACAATGAGATTTGGTATGCAGCTTCCATCCGATCTCATAACTTAATTAACTAAAAATTTAGACAACCAGAGAAACAAGATTTAAAAAAACCCAGTAAAACAGTATAAAGTGCAAATGTGTCTGTGTCGATGTGTGACGTGACCATCTGAGGGAGACAGTCATGGGGGTGGAGGGCACTCAGCAGGGCCGGTTCAGAGCCGCTATAGCTCTGGGGATGAAGCTGTTCCTAAGTCTGGAGGTTCGGGCGTAGAAGGCCTTGTAACGTCTGCCGGAAGGTAGAAGTTAGCACAGACTATTGCAAGGCTGTGAGGATGCTAACGGCCTTCCTGAGGCACCGTGTATTGTCTTTGTAAATGATGGGTCCCAAACATTGTGGAGGGCACTGGACATTAGTCTACCTTCGATTTTTTTCCAGCATCTGCAGGTCTTTGGTAAACTAATTCTTTGGGTGTGATTTTTATGCTTGGAGCTGCACCTTTGGAGAATGCCACTTACTTGCTGGCTCTTGCTTGAGCGTTGAGGTCCCGAGCTCTGTCTTCACCACATTGATCTGAATGATATTCAGTGGTGGGTTCAGGACATCACCAAAGATACACGGAGGCGTGGGAGGGTCCTCTGTTTTCACCACAGGCCACGTTGTCTCTGTGTGTAGGGTCTCGTGAACCTTGGGGGGGGGGGGGGGTTGGAGAAAAGGAGACAATTTCATTCAATGTGCTGAGAGTAAGCATGCAGATACAGCAGGCAGTGAAGATATCAAATGGCATGTTGGCATTCAAAGCGATAGGATTATCAATTCCCGGGATGGCGGAAGTCATATCCTGAGAGAATGGAGCGGCTGGGCTTGTATACTCTGGAGTTTAGAAGGATGAGAGGGTATCTTATTGAAACATATAAGATTATTATCTGAAGAAGGTTTTCAGCCCGAAACGTTGCCTATTTCCTTCGCTCCATAGATGCTGCCTCACCTGTTGAGTTTCTCAAGCATTTTTGTCTACCGAAAATTATTAAGGGCTTGGACACGCTAGAGGCAGAAAACATGGTCCCGATGTTGGGGGAGTCCAGAACCTGGGGTCACAGTTTAAGAATAAGGGGTAAGCCATTTAGAACGGAGACGAGGAAACACTTTTTCTCAGAGAAAGGTGTGAGTCTGTGGAATTCTCTGCCTCAGAGGGCGGTGGAGGCCGGTTCTCTGGATACTTTCAAGGGAGAGCTAGATAGGGCTCTTAAAGATAGTGTAGTCAGGGGATATGGGGAGAAGGCAGGAACGGGTTACTGATTGGGGATGATCAGCCATGATCACATTGAATGTTGGTGCTGGCTGGAAGGGACAAATGGCCTACTCCTGCACCTATTGTCTAATGTCTATTGTCTACTTCCCACCCCTAACTACATTCTGAATTGAATTGAATAAATATTATTAGCCAAGTATGTTCACATACAAGGAATTTGCCTTGGTGCTCCACTCGCAAGTAACAACACGACATACAATAGACGATTAAAAATAATACATTATAATTTAAACATGAGAAGAATTAAATAAAATACCAGAGCAAAAGGCGCTATAGATTTTTGGTTATTGAGTAGAGCTACTACTCGTGGATAAAAGCTGTTTTTATGTCTGGCTGTGGCAGCTTTGACAGTCCGGAGTTGCCTTCCAGAGGGAAGTGATTCAAAGAGTTTGTGGCCAGGGTGAGAGGGGTCAGGGATGATCTTGCCCGCTCGCTTCCTGGCCCTTGTAGTGTACAGTTCATCAATGGGGGGGGAAGGTTGCAGCCAATAACCTTCTCAGCTGATCGGACGATTCGCTGCAGCCTCCAGGTGTTGTGCTTGGGGGCTGAGCCAAACCAGACCATGGTGGAGAAGGTGAGAACAGACTCTACGATGGCCGTGTAGAATTGAACCATCATTGCTTGTGGCAGATTGTGCTTCCTCAGCTGCCGTAGGAAGTACATCCTCCGTTGGGCCTTTTTGATTGTGGAGTGGAGAAGGGTCCCAAATCGAAACGTCACCTATCCGTCTTCCTCTAAGTTATGCCCGTGTCCCACTTAGGTGATTTTTTAGGCGACTACAGGCGACTAGGGTGTCGTCTGTATGGTCAAGAGAGTTTATTATCATGTGTCCCAGAAAGGACAATGACATTCTTGCTCGTTGCAGCACAACAGAATATTGTAGGCATAAATACAGATCACATCAGTGTGTCCATATACCATTGAATATTTATATATACACGCATAAATAAACAGAGAAAGTGCAACAGGCTGTTATGGTTCAGAGTTTGTTTGAAGTTGTGTTTAATAGCCTGATGGCTGTGGGGAAGCAGCTATTCCTGAACCTGGATGTTGCAGATTTCAGGCTCCTGTACCTTCTACCTGATGGTAGCGGGGAGATGAGTGTGTGGCCAGGATGGTGTGGGTCCTTGATGATGCTGGCAGCCTTTTTGAGGTAGTGACTGCGATAGATCCCCTCGATGGTGGGGAGGTCAGAGCCGATGATGGACTGGGCATTGTTTACAACTTTTTGCATTCTTTTCCTCTCCTGGGCGCTCAGGTTGCCGAACCAGGCCACGATGCAACCGGTCAGCATCCTCTCTACTGTGCACCTGTAGAAGTTCGAGAGACCCCTCCTTGACATACCGACTCTCCGTAATCTCAGGAAGTAGAGGCGCTGATGTGCTTTCTTTATGATTCCTCAGTCGCCCAAAGAGTCGTAACCATTTTTCTGGTCGCCGCTGGATTTTGAAATGTCCAAAATCTTTTGCCGACAGTCGTCGCCTGTGGGCATGGCGCCAACGATTGTAGCCTGACATAGGTGCTGTCGCCAGGATGACGTAGGTTGTCGCTGGTGCTGACTTCGGTGAATTCCATTGACGACTACGTACGTCAACCAGCGACAGGTACCGGCAACTGAATTGTATTACCTTATCGTAGCTTGTGGACGGCCTAATGAGTCGTCGGTAGATTGACATCGACTAGGTGGTAGATTGGCGTAGACATTGTCGTAGGGGGAGGTTCAGTCACCGGTTTTTCGGCGTCCTGCTACGACTGTGACAGTACCCGGCAAATCGCCTATCTGGGACAGGCCCATTACTCCGGTACTTTGTGTCTTTTTTTTTACTCGCCTAGACTCTCCCAAACACACACCCCACCTCTCCCAAAAGGCAAGGACAGCAAAGGGCAACCCACCCTTGTAGCCACACCTAATCACGCACATTATAGACATTATAGGTTGTAGCTGCTTACCTGCAGTATCAGGGGAATGTCACACGAGGACGAGAGAGAGGAATCGGAACAGCGGGAAGATGCAGGCGACAGTGGCTCCAATTTCACTTGCAGATCTGTAGCAGAAGGAACGGTGTCAAGATACCAGACCACCAGGTGGCGCCGCACGATTGGCAGCCCTGCCAACAGTCTGTTTTATTAATACCCCGCAACACTGCTCTCTCTCCCCATCCCCCCACTTGTAACAAGGGTAGAGTCCCCCTAGTCCTCACCTTCCACCCCACCAGCCGTCACATACAACAGATAATCCTCTGACATTTTCGCCACCTCCAACGTGACCCCACCACTGGCCACATCTTCCCATCTCCCCCCTGTCTGCTTTCCGCAAAGACCACTCCCTCCGTAACTCTCTGGTCAATTCTTCCCCTCCCACCCGTACCACCCCCTCTCTGGGCACTTTCCCCTGCAGCCGCAAGAAATGCAACACTTGTCGCTTTACCTCCCCTCTCAACTGCATTCAAGGACCCAAGCAGTCGTTCCAGGTGAGGCAGAGGTTCACCTGCACCTCCTCCAACCTCATCTATTGCATCCGCTGCTCTAGATGTCAGCTGTTCTACATCGGTGAGACCAAGCGCAGGCTTGGCGATCGTTTCGCCCAACACCTCAGCTCGGTCCGCAAAAGCAAAACTGATCTCCCGGTGGCTCAGAACTTCAACTCCCCCTCCCATTCCCAATCCGACCTTTCTGTCCTGGGCCTCCTCCATGGCCAGAGTGAGACCCACCATAAATTGGAGGAACAGCACCTCATATTTCGCTTGGGTAGTTTACACCCCAGCGGTATGAACATTGACTTCTCCAATTTCAGGTAGTCCCTGCTTTCACCTTCCTTCCCAGCTCTCCCACAGCCCACCGTCTCCGCCTCTTCCTTTCTTCTTCCCGCCTCCCCCCCCACCCACACATCAGTCTGAAGAAGGGTCTCGACCCGAAACGTCACCTATTCCTTCGCTCCGTAGATGCTGCCTCACTCGCTGAGTATCTCCAGCATTTTTGTCTGCCTTCGATTTTTCCAGCATCTGCAGTTCTTTCATAAACACCACATAAGTGTACAAGGAGACGAGAGGATCTTCAGCGAGTGCTTACCTGAGCAACTATCACAATTCATTGGGTTCCAGGGAGAGTAGGGCAGGCCGATTTCCACGTTCAAATCCAGTTCGAACTGCAACGGTGAAACAGGCAGTCAACTTCACAGCAAACTCAACACACCAAAGGCTATCCGTTTCTGGCGCAGCGGTAGAGTTGCTGCCTCACATAGAAAATAGGTGCAGGAGTAGGCCATTCGGCCCTTCGAGTCTGTACCGCCATTCAATATGATCATGGCTGATCATCCTCAATCAGTATCCCGTACCTGCCTTCTCTCCATACCCCCTGATCAATTTAGCCACAAGGGCCACCTCTAACTCCCTCTTAAATATAGCCAATGAACTGGCCTCAACTACTTTCTGTGGCAGAGAATTCCACAGATTCACCACTCTCTGTGTGAAAAAACATTTTCTCATCTCAGTCCTAAAAGACTTCCCCCTTATCCTTAAACTGTGACTCCTTGTTCTGGACCTCCCCAACATCGGGAATAATCTTCCTGCATCTAGCCTGTCCAACCCCTTAAGAATTTTGTATGTTTCTATAAGATCCCCCCTCAATCTTCTAAATTCTAGCGAGTACAAGCAGAGTCTATCCAGTCTTTCTTCATATGAAAGTCCTGCCATCCCAGGAATCAGTCTGGTGAACCTTCTCTGTACTCCCTCGATGGCAAGAATGTCCTTCCTCAGATCAGGAGACCAAAACTGTACGCAATACTCCAGGTGTGGTCTCACCAAGACCCTGTACAACTGCAGTAGAACCTCCCTGCTCCTCACAGCGCCAGAGACCCAGGTTGTATCCTGTCTACGGGTGCTGTCTGTACGGAGTTCGCACGTTCTCCTCCGTGACCGCCTGGGTTTTCTCCGGGTGCTCCGGTTTCCTCCACACTCCACAGACGTGCAGGTTGACTGGCTTTGGCCAAATTATAAATTGTCCCCTGGTGTGTGTAAGATAGTGCTAGTGTACAGGGTGGTCGCAGGTCGGCGTGGACTCGGCGGGCCCAAGAACTTATTTACGGGCTGTATCTCTAAAGTCTCAACATAAATGGGATGACGGCGATATGTGGGATTGAGAGTTGAGCATGCAAGAGAGGGCGAAGAGGCAGGGTGATTTGGGTAGTGGGGCTCTGGGGTGACAACAGACAATAGACAATAGGTGCAGGATTCAGCCCTGTGAGCCAGCACTACCATTTAATGTGATCATGGCTGATCATCCCCAATCAGTACCCGTTCCTGCCTTCTCCCCATGTCCCCTGACTCCGCTATCTTTAAGAGCCCTATCTAACTCTCTCTTGAAAGCATCCAGAGAATTGGCCTTCCGAGAATTCCACAAATTCACAATTCTCTGGATAAAAAAGTTTTTTTTTCATCTCATCTAAATGGTTTACCCCTTATTCTTAAACTGTGTGGCCCCCGGTTCTGGATTCCCCCAACATCGGGAACATGTTTCCTGCCTCTAGCGTATCCAATCCCTTAACAAGAGGAGTCGAGTATAGGAGCAAAGAGGTCCTTCTGCAGTTGTATAGGGCCCTAGTGAGACCACACCTGGAGTATTGTGAGCAGTTTTGGTCTCCAAATTTGAGGAAGGAATCGAGTATAGGAGCAAAGATGTCCTTCTGCAGTTGTATAGGGGCCCTAGTGAGACCACACCTGGAGTAGTGTGAGCAGTTTTGGGTCTCCAAAATTTGAGGAAGGAATTCTTATATGTTTCAATAACATTCCCTCTCAGTCCTTCTAACTCCAGAGTATACAAGCCCAGCCGCTCCATCTATCAACATATGACAGTCCCCCCATCCCGGGAATTAACCTGGTGAACCTACGCGTGCACTCCCTCAATAGCAAGAATGTCCTTCCTCGAATTAGGGGACCAAAACTGCATGCAATACTCCAGGTGTGGTCTCACTAGGACCCTGTACAACTGCAGAAGAACATCTTTGCTCCTGTACTCGACTCCTCTTGTTATGAAGGCCAACAGGCCATTAGCTTTCTTCCCTGCCTGCTGTACCTGCACGCATACTTCAGTTACTGATGAACAAGGACCCCCAGCTCCCGTTGTACTTCCCCTTTTCCCCAACGTCACGGGGGAGCGGGGAAAATAGGAGGGGTGGGGGGGGGATAGTGCGGGGGGCATTTTAAACTCCTGTTTTATACCTGTGAGGTGTTATCCATGTGGTGAAAGAGATCAAACAGAGTCATCCATCTCCTCCATTGTTTCACAGTTGTACAGGCACGCATCTGGAGAGAAGGGAAGATGGACGTTAATAATAATAATAATGGATGGGATTTATATAGCGCCTTTCTAATATTCAAGGCGCTTGAAACGTTAGAAACATAAACAATAGGTGCAGGAGGAGGCCATTCGGCCCTTCGAGCCTGCACTGCCATTCATTGTGATCATGGCTGATCATCCCCTATCAATAACCCGTGCCTGCCTTCTCCCCATATCCCTTGATTCCACTAGCCCCTAGAGCTCTATCTAACTCTCTCTTAAATCCATCCAGTGACTTGGCCTCCACTGCCCTCTGTGGCAGGGAATTCCACAAATTCACAACTCTCTGGGTGAAAAAGTTTTTTCTCATCTCAGTGTTAAATGGCCTCCCCTTTATTCTAAGACTGTGGCCCCTGGTTCTGGACTCGCCCAACATTGGGAACATTTTTCCAGCATCTAGCTTGTCCAGTCCTTTAATAATTTTATGTTTCTATAAGATTCCCCCGCCTAGTCTTTTCAATCTTTCCTCATATGACAGTCCCGCCATCCCAGGGATCAATCTCATGAACCTACGCTGCACTGCCTCAATCACAAGGATGTCCTTCCTCAAATTAGAATAAAACTGTACACAATACTTCAGAAGTGGTCTTACCAGAGCCCTATACAACTGCAGAAGAACCTCTTTACTCCTATACTGAAATCCTCGTGTTATGAAGGCCAACATTCAATTTGTTTTCTTCACTGCCTGCTGTACCTGCATGCCAACTTTCAGTGACTGGTGTACAAGGACACCCAGGTCTCGCTGTACCACCTAACCTAACCCCATTGAGATAATAATCTTCCCCCTTGTTTTTGCTGCCAAAGTAGAACATAGAACAGTATAGGAATGGGCCCTTCGGCCCACAAGGTCTATGCCCAACATGGCGCCAAGGCCAACTCTTATCCAGAATCCATTCCACTATCCAAAAGTCTCTCGAATGCCACTATATAAGATTATTAAGGGCTTGGACACGTTAGAGGCAGGAAACATGTTCCCGAAGTTGGGGGAGTCCAGAACCAGGGGCCACACAGTTTAAGAATAAAGGGTAAGTCATTTAGAACGGAGACGAGGAAACACTTTTTCTCACAGAGAATGGTGAGTCTGTGGAATTCTCTGCCTCAGAGGGCGGTGGAGGGTGATTCTCTGGATGCTTTCAAGAGGGAGCTAGATAGGGCTCTTAAAAATAGCGGAGTCAGGGAATATGGGGAGAAGGCAGGAACGGGGTACTGATTGTGGATGATCAGCCATGATCGCTGGATGCTTTCGCAACAAATTCACAACTCTCTGGGTATGACAGTCCACAAATTCACAATTCTCTGGATAAAAAAGTTTTTTTTTCATCTCCGTTCTAAATGGCTTACCCCTTATTCTTAAACTGTGTGGCCCCTGGTTCTGGACTCCCCCAACATCGGGAACATGTTTCCTGCCTCTAGCGTATCCAATCCCTTAATAATCTTATATGTTTCAATAAGATGCCCTCTCATCCTTCTAAACTCCAGAGTGTACAAGCCCAGCCGCTCCATTCTATCAATATATGACAGTCCCGCCATCCCGGGAATTAACCTGGTGAACCTACGCTGCACTCCCTCAATAGCAAGAATGCCCTTACTCAAATCTTTCCTGCCTCTGGCGTCTCCAACCTCTTATACAATTCCTAACTGTCAATGTGTGTCATGTTGTCACTTGCGCGCGGAGCACCAAGGCAAATTCCTTGTATGTGAATACTTGGCCAACAAACTTATTCATTCATTCATTCAAGATCCCCACTCATCCTTCTAATTTCCAGAGTGTACAAGCCTAGCCGCTCCATTCTATCAACATGTGACAGTCCCGCCATCCAGGGAATTCACCTGGTGAACTTATGCTGCACTCCCTCAAGAGCAAGAATGTCAAGTCCAGTCACTTTTATTTCTATAGCACATTTAAAAACAACTCTCGTTGACCAAAGTGCTTTACATCAGTGCAGGTACTAACGTGCTACATACAATGGTCCATAGATCTAACAATACATACATAAATACATATATACAGCGTTCCCTCAGAGGACCTCAAGAAACGCTTGTGAGTAGAAATAAGTCTTTAGTCTCGACTTAAAGGAGTCGATGGAGGGGGCAGTTCTGATGGGAAGAGGTATGCTGTTCCACAGTCTAGGAGCTGCAACCGCAAAGGCGCGGTTGATCGCCCCTGAGCTTATGCCTAGACCGCGGGATGTTCAGTAACCCCAAGTCGGCCGACCTGAGGGACCTGGAGGTGGAGTGGTGGGTGAGCAGACTTTTGATGTAGGTGGGGGCAAGCCCGTTATGGGCTTTGTAAACATAAAGAAGGATCTTGAAGTTTATACGGAACCGCACAGGGAGCCAGTGGAGAGTTCCGCCAGGATCGGGGTGATGTGGTCCCTTTATCGGGTGCCCATCAGGAGTCTCGCTGCGGCGTTTTGGACCAGTTGCAGGCGGGACAGGGAAGATTGGCTGATGCCAGTGTAGAGGGAGTTGCAGTAATCTAGGCGGGCGGCGATGAATGAGTGGGTGATCTTTTCGACGTCGTCAAATTGGAGGAATTGTTTTATTTTAGCTATCGTCCGACGATTTGAGAGCAAAGATGAGTTTTAAGTCTCGACTTAGTCGATGGAGGGGGCAGTTCTGATGGGAAGAGGGATGGTGTTCCACAGTCTAGGAGCTGCAACCGCAAAGGCACGGTCGCCCCTGAGTTTATGCCTAGACCGCGGGTTGTTCAGTAACCCCAAGTTTTTGGGCTTCAGGGGGAGATAGAGTTGTGTATCGTCTGCGTAGCAATGGAAGGAAATGCCATGCCTTTACATGAACCCTGGGCATAACACACTGCCACTACAACTTCCTTCAACAAACAGCTCTGGGTCTGAATGTGGAATTCTGCGAGTGCCACGTATGCAAATTACAAATACAGCTTGCCCGTGCAGGAAGTTGAATCAGATTTCGGAATCAATTTCGAGATCCTTCTTTATGTTTACAAAGCCCTCAATGGGCTTGCCCCCACCTACATCAAAAGTCTGCTTACCCACCACTCCACCTCCAGGTCCATCAGATTGACCGACTTGGGGTCACTGAACATCCCGCGGTCTAGGCATAAGCTCAGGGGCGATCAACCGCGCCTTTGCGGTTGCAGCTCCTAGACTGTGGAACAGCATCCCTCTTCCCATCAGAACTGCCCCCTCCATCAACTACTTTAAGTCGAGACTTAAAACTCATCTTTACTCTCAAGCCTTTCTTGACATCCTCTGAGCGAGTGCTATATGTATGTAGTGATGTTTGTATTTAATCTATGAACCACTGTTATACTATTCTTATACCAATGCAAAGCACTGGCCAACGAGAGTTGCTTTATAAATGTGCTATACAAATTAAAGTGACTTGACTTGACTTGACTTCCACTGCACCTGGCCCGTTTCACTCCAGTTTCTCGCTTGATAGAGCTGCCAACATGTTTAAAACCAGTAAAGGGCCCGTCCCACTGAAGAGACCTTTTCCGCCCACTTGCCAGCACCCATCACCGTCGCCGAAAATGTTCGACATGTTGAAAGTCCAGAGGCGACCTGAAAAAGGTACGATTCTTTGGGCGCTACTCAAGACCATACAGGCGACATGTCGCGCGGGGGGGGGGGGGGGGGGGGGGGGGGGGGGACGCCTGTTTGGTCGTAAGTAGTCGCCCAAAGAGACGTCACTTTTTCTGGTCGCCGCTGGATTTTCAACATTTTGAAAAATTTCTGGAAACCTGCTGCGACAATAGACAATAGGTGCAGGAGGAGGCCATTCGGCCCTTCCAGCCAGCACGTGATCATGGCTGATCGTCCCCTATCAATAACCCGTGCCTGCCTTCTCCCTATATCCCTGGACTCCACTAGCCCCTAGAGCTCTATCTAACTCTCTCTTAAATCCATCCAGTGACTTGGCCTCCACTGCCCTCTGTGGCAGGGAATTCCACAAATTCACAACTCTCTGGTTCTGGACTCGCCCAACATTGGGAACATATTTCCTGCATCTAGCTTGTCCAGTCCTTTTATAATTTTATATGTTTCTATAAGATTCCCCCTCATCCTTCTAAACTCCAGTGAATACAAGCCTAGTCGCCAAAAAAAACGCGTAAGTGGGACAGGCCCATAAAGAGTTAACAGTCGACTGTCAGAGGGGAGCAGGTTCAAAGGAAGCACCTGCTTGCTCTTCCTCCACGTTTCCCCTGTAGCTAACCACTATCTACTTGATGTTTATGCAGCTAGCAGTCAGTGTTCTTCCCCTTTACTCTATCACTGCCTGCCAACAGAGCATGTTGGCGAGCTCACTGGGTCGTTCCGCTCAGCTGAGTAACATTGAGCCCACTGGCTGCACAATAACATCTTCCCCCTAGTCACAGGCCAAGATTCAGTATAGAGATAATAATAATAATAATAATAATAAATTTTATTTATGGGCGCCTTTCAAGTGTCTCAAGGACACCTTACAAAAATTGAGCATGTAGAGGAAAAACATGTAAGGGGAATGAAATAAGTAGTAGAGACATGACTAGTACACAAAGTAAAGACAGAATTCAATACAAAACACAATATGAAGCAATTAATGCACAGATGAAAAGGGACGGGGACGTGGGGCTAAGGATAGGCAGAGGTGAAGAGATGGGTCTTGAGGCGGGACTGGAAGATGGTGAGGGACACGGAATTGCGGATCAGTTGAGGGAGGGAGTTCCAGAGCCTGGGAGCTGCCCTGGAGAAGGCTCTGTCCCCAAAACTGCGGAGGTTGGACTTGTGGATGGAGAGGAGACCGGATGATGTGGATCTGAGGGACCGTGAGGGTTGGTAGGGGGAGAGGAGGTCAGTGAAATATGGGGGGGGCCAGATGGTGGAGGGCTTTGTAGGTGAGGACCAGGATTTTATAGGTGATCCGGTGGGAGATGGGAAGCCAGTGAAGTTTTTTGAGGACTGGAGTAATGTGATGCCAGGATTTGGTGTGGGTGATGAGTCGGGCGGCTGCGTTCTGGACCAGTTGGAGTCGGTTGATGTAGGTGGAGCTGATGCCAAGGAGAAGTGAGTTGCAATAGTCCAGTCGGGAGGAGATGAAGGCATGGATGAGTCTTTCAGCAGCAGGCGGTGTGAGAGAGGGTCTGAGTTGGCGATGTTGCGGAGATGAAAGAAGGAGGGTTTTAATGACATGGCGGATGTGAGGCTCAAGGGAGAGGGTGGAATCAAAGATCACGCCAAGGTTGCGGGCCTGGGGAGATGGGGAGGACAGTGGTGCCGTCGATGGTGAGAGTGGGGTTATTGATTTTGCTGAGTGTGGCTTTGGAGCTATGAGGAGGAATTCTGTCTTATCGCTGTGAGTTTGAGGAAATTATGTTGCATCCAGGTTTTTTATAGCTGACAAACAGGAGTTGATATGGGAGAGGGGGGGGTTGTGGGGGGATTTGGTGCCAAGGTAAATCTGGGTGTCATCAGCGTAACAGTGGAAGTCCAGATGAAGTGGCGGAGTATCTGACCAAGGGGGAGGATGTAGATGATGAAGAGGAGGGGGCCGAGTACGGAGCCTTGGGAACGCCTTGAGTGACTGCGGCTGTAGCAGAGGTGTGGTTGTGGAGAGAGATGAAGTGGGATCTGTTGGAAAGGTAGGAACGGAGCCAGCTGAGTGCAGAGCCTTCATATGCCGATGGTCTTTGAGTCTGGTGAGCAGGATGTATGGTTCACTGTATCGAAGGCTGCGCTCAGGTCGAGGAGGATGAGGATTTGAGGGAACCAGTGTCAGCAGAGTGAGGAGGTCGTTGAGGACTTTGAGGAGAGCAGTTTTCTGTGCTATGGAGGGGGCGAAAGCCAGATTGGAGGGGTTCAAGTAGGTTATACGCAAAGGAGGTGGGACTGAAGTGTGACAGCAACGATACGCTCCAGGGTTTTTTGAAAGAAAGGGGAGGTTTGAGATTGGGCGGTAGTTAAGTGAATGGAGAGAGGGATCAAGACCAGGTTTCTTTAAGATTGGTTGTAACGGCAGCAGTTTTGAAAGCGGAGGGGACATTCCTTGGGACAATGAGGAGTTGAAGGAGATTAGTGAGGTAGGGGCAGAGAACGGGGAGGCAGGACTTCAACAGGAGAGTGGGGAGAGGGTCGAGGGAGCAGGTAGTGGGTTTGGAAGAGCTGATGAGTTTGGAGATTTCAATAGGGGTGACCAGGTCAAACTGGGAGAGGAAGCAGTGTGGAGGAGGGGTAAGGAGGTCAGTGGAGATGTTGAAAGGAGGGGCCTTGGTAGGTGGTGGAGTAGATGCTGGGGAGTCGGGTACAGGGGATAAAGATTGATAGATGGTGCTGATTTTATCAGCGAAAAAGTGGAGGAATGAGTTGCAAAGATCCGGAGTAGAGGTAGGGAGAGTGTTGGCTCGAGGCTTGAGGAGGTTGCCCACTGTGGAGAAGAGGGTTCTGTGGTTTAGGCAGGGATCGGTGAATATGGAGGAGAGGTAGGTAGATTTTGCAGCAATGAGAGCATCTTTGTAGTCAGTGAGGTGGAGTTTGAGATACAGCGCGGATACCGGCCCACTGACTCCGCACCCACGAGCGATCCCCGCGCATACAGGTACTGCAGGCAGTGAAGAAAGCCAATGGCATGTTGCCCTTCATAACAAGAGGAGTTGAGTGCAGGAGCAAAGAGGTCCTTCTGCAGTTGTACAGGGCCCTAGTGAGACCACACCTGGAGTATTGTGTGCAGTTTTGGTCCCCAAATTTGAGGAAGGACATTCTTGCTATTGAGGGAGTGCAGCGTAGGTTCACCAGGTTAATTCCCGGGATGGCGGAAGTGTCATATGTTGATAGAATGGAGCGGCTGGGCTTGTACACTCTGGAGTTTAGAAGGATGGGAGGGGATCTTATTAAAACATATAAGATTATTAAGGGTTTGGACACGCTAGAGGCAGGAAACATGTTCCCGATGTTGGGGGAGTCCAGAACCAGGGGCCACAGTTTAAGAATAAGAGGTAAGCCATTTAGAACACTTTTCACTAAGGAAGAGGAAACACTTTTTCACTAAGACAGTTGTGAGTCTGTGGAATTCTCTGCCTCAGAGGTCGGTGGAGGCGGTTCTCTGGATGCTTTCAAGAGAGAGTTGGATAGGGCTCTTAAAGATAGCAGAGTCAGGGGGTATGGGGAGAAGACAGCAACTGGGTATTGATTGTGGATGATCAGCCATGATCACATTGAATTGTGAAGGTTGAGAGTTGTGAGTTTAGAAGGATGAGAGGAGATCTTATTGAAACATATAAGATTACTAAGGGTTTGGACACGCTAGATGCAGGAGATCTTTGGTTTCCTCCCACACTCCAAAGACGTTCAGGTTTGTAGGATAAGTGGCTTGGTGTAAATGTAAAAATTGTCCCTAGTGGGTGTAGAATAGTGTTAGTGTGCGGGGATCGCTGGTCAGTGCGGACCCTCGGTGGGCTGAAGGACCTGTTTCCGCACTGTATCCCTAAAGTAAACTAAACTAAAATGCAGAGAGCAGTCTAGTGCAAAGATCCTATTGCGGAGCAAGATAGACCACTCCTGCTAAATGCAATGGGCTGACGTGTAGTACGCAACGGAACGGAACGTGGGCCTTTTTTTCATCCATTTCAGTAACCCGACCCGACCCGCAGTGTAATCAACGTTGCGGGGGAACAGTTTGTGTTAATAAATTCAAATTCTGAAAATGAGAAGATTTTTACTAAATAACTTTTATTTTTACGAGGATGTTTCCGTAACCGGCTTCCATCTCCGCACTAGTATCCAATGGGATCTTTGGTGCGGAGACGTGGACACCCCAGTGTTTGGGCCCTGTACAACTGCAGAAGGACCTCTTTGCTCCTGTACTCTACTCCTCTTGTTATGAAGGCCAACAGGCCAAAACTGTACACAACACTCCAGGTGTGGTCTCACTAGGGCCCTGTACAACTGCAGAAGGACCTCTTTGCTCCGATACTCAACTCCTCGACAGATGGCACAATGGGCTAAGTGTTCGGCTGGCAACCGGAAGGTAGCTGGTTCGAATCCCGCTTGGAGTGCATACTGTCGTTGTGTCCTTGGGCAAGACACTTCACCCACCTTTGCCTGTGTGTGTCCTTGGGCAAGACACTTCACCCACCTTTGCCTGTGTGTGTCCTTGGGCAAGACACTTCACCCACCTTTGCCTGTGTGTGTCCTTGGGCAAGACACTTCACCCATCTTTGCCTGTGTGTGTGGATGTAATTATGTAAAGCACTTTGGGGTCAATGCAAGTTGACTAAAAATGTGCTATATAAATAAAGAAATTTAAATTTTTTTAATTTGTTGTAAAGGCCAACATTGGCTTTCTTCACTGCCTGCTGTACCTGCATGCTTACTTTCTTCATTATCTTCCCCAGTCCCGCCCACCCCAGCTGCCCACAGCTCTACCTGAAGCTCGCTGCCACTCACCTGTCCATCGGTGCTCTCGGTGGCCATACAGGTGTTGTTGGACAGCTCGGTGATCCGGTCGATCTTGGGTGCCTCCATGCGGCAACTACACAGGGGCAGCTCCTCGTACTTGTCCGTCTCCATGGAGCTGGCGTCGTTGGAGGCTCCTGATGGGCGGAGAGCGAAGGGAGAGTTCGGTCACAGGGAAAACCACCTCCAATTTACGCAGCTCCTCACTCTGGCCATGGAGGAGGCCCAGGACAGAAAGGTCAGATTCGGAATGGGAGGGGGAGTTGAAGTGCTGAGCCAATAGGCAATAGACAATAGGTGCAGGAGTAGGCCATTCGGCCCTTCGAGCCAGCACCGCCATTCAATGTGATCATGGCTGATCATCCCCAATCAGTACCCCGTTCCTGCCTTCTCCCCATATCCCCTGACTCCGCTATTTTTAAGAGCCCTATCTAGCTCTCTCTTGAAAGCATCCAGAGAACCGGCCACCACCTGAGAATTCCACAGACTCACAACTCTCTGTGAGAAAAAGTGTTTCCTCGTCTCCATTCTAAATGGCTTACCCCTTATTCTTAAACTGTGTGTGACCCCTGGGCCTGGACTCCCCCAACATCGGGAACATGTTTCCTGCCTCCAGTGTGTCCAAGCCCTTAACAATCTTATATGTTTCAATGAGATGCCCTCTCATCCTTCTAAACTCAAGTGAGGCAGAGGTTCACGTGCACCTCCTCCAACCTCAGCTACTGGGCCGGCGGGCGGTACGGGTACGACGTGAGGGGGGGGGGGGGGGGGGGGTTGATAGTGAGGGGCTCACCGGTGGGTTCTGGAGAAAGGCTGTTGTCGTTGGGGAGTTCCAAGGAGCTGAGGGGAACCTCTGTGTACTCGCTCTGTGCCGGGGCACCTCCTCCCCGCGCTGAACTGACCGCTGCTGACAAAGACACAACAACGGAGGGAGGTCAGGATGGTCGCACCATGCCCCAGTCTCTCGCCCGCCCGCCCCACACCGCCCACTGGACAGGTGTAGCTCGCTGCGGTGAGTGGCAATAAAAACTAAACGCAGAGGTTTGGCACGTTGTCATGCACAGATCCAAAGCCACGCCCATATACCCACGCCCACTGCCACGGGCACCCATGGCCTTGCCCAGCATTATTACCCTGTGGGGCAGTGTACCCAAAGGGGTGTGTGTGCGTGCGCATGGGTGCGCACACGGCTGTGCGGGTGCCTGTTTGTGTGTGTCCACGTGAGCTTGCGTGAGCATGAGCATGTGTGCTTGTGTGTATGTATGTGTGCATGCGTGTGGGTGTGCGTGTGCTTGTGTGCATGCGTGCGTGCTTTTGCAGCATGTGCCTACGTGCGCGCGTGCGTGTGTGTGTACGTGAGTGTGTGTACGTGAGTGTGTGTGCGTGAGTGTGTGTGTGTACGTGCGTGCGTGTGTGAGTGAGTGTGTGTACGTACGTGTGCGTGTGTGAGTGTGTGTGTGTGTGTGCGTGCGTGTGCGTGTGCGAGTGTGTGTGTGCGTGCGTGTGTGTGTGTGTGTGCGTGCGCGTGAGTGTGTGTGTGTGTACGTGTGCGTGAGTGTGCGTGCGTGTTTGTGCTTGCGTGTGCGTGTGTGTGTGTGTGTGTGTGTGTGTGCGTGAGTGTGCGTGCGTGTTTGTGCTTGCGTGTGTGTGTGTGTGTGTGTGTGTGTGTGCGTGCGTGCGTGCGTGTTTGTGCGTGCGTGTGTGTGTGCGTGTGTGTGTGCGAGTGCGTGCGTGTTTGTGCGTGCGTGTGTGTGTGCGTGTGTGTGTGCGAGTGCGTGCGCGTTGGTGCCTACCTCCACCCTTCCCCGGCTTGACGCGGTCCTTCCGCCTGCGCTTACGGCTGGGCTTGACCCACGGACTCTCGTTCTTCCACTTCTTCTTGCCTTTCCTCTTCAAACTGGAGCTGGAGCTCTGGTGGGACAAGGCAGTGGCCAGTCAGTGTGTATTGTGTACAGTACGCTCAGCAGCGCAGCGTGGACAATGTGGACAAAGCAGAGAAGCCTGGACACTATACTGCTTCTCTGCTTTGTTTTATGTGGTGGGGAGGGGAGGGGAGGTATCTACACTTCATAACAAGAGGAGTTGAGTATAGGAGCAAAGAGGTAATTCTGCAGTTGTACAGGGCCCTAGTGAGACCACACCTGGAGTATTGTGTGCAGTTTTGGTCTCCAAATTTGAGGAAGGACATTCTTGCTATTGAGGGAGCGCAGCGTAGGTTCACCAGGTTAATTCCCGGGATGGCGGGACTGTCATATGTTGAGAGAATGGAGCAGCTGGGCTTGTACACTCTGGAGTTTAGAAGGATGAGAGGGCATCTTATTGAAACATATAAGATCGTTAAGGGTTTGGACACACTAGAGGCAGGAAACATGTTCCCGATGTTGGGGGAGTCCAGAACCAGGGGCCACAGTTTAAGAATAAGGAGTAAGCCATTTAGAACGGAGACGAGGAAACACTTTTTCTTACAGAGAGTGGTGAGTGTAGAATTTTCTGCCTCAGAGGCCGGTGGAGGCCAGTTCTCTGGATACTTTCAAGAGAGAGCTAGATAGGGCTCTTCAAGATAGCGGAGTCAGGGGATATGGGGAGAAGGCAGGAACGGGGTACTGATTGGGGATGATCAGCCATGATCACATTGAATGGCGGTGCTGGCTCGAAGGGCCGAATGGCCTACTCCTGCACCTATTGTCTATTGTTTTTAGTATTGCTGCTTGTTTGTTCTGGAAACCTCTCCTCCAGCTGAGCCCAGGCCAGGGATTGAAGGCCTTGAACCAACCAGGAGATAGGACATGTAACTGCGCGACAACGACCTACCCGATCGGAGTGGTTTCCGGAACCTTCTAGCTCCTCCTCGTCATCCTCGACGTCGCTCAGGCGGTCCTCACCAACGTCGCCCTCCGTCTGCAGGAAGGAAAACATTCTTGGGTCATGGGGGTGAGGGAAACAGGCCCTTCGGCCCATCTTGTCCATGTTGCCACCCTGGGCTAGACCCATCCACCTGCTTGTGTCCCTGCACATAGGGTCATGGAGTCAATAGACAAGGAGGGAGGGAGGGAGGGAGGGAGGGAGAGAGGGAGAGAGGGAGAAAGAGGGAGAGACGGAGGGAAGGAGAGAGGGAGAGAGAGAGAGAAAGGGAGGGAAGGAGAGATATAGAGAGAGGGTGAGAGGGAGAGAGAGAGAGAGGGAGAGAGGGAGAAAGAGGGAGAGAGAAAGAGGGAGAGAGGGAGAGAGGGAGGGAGAGAGGGAGAAAGACGGAGAGGGAGAGGGAGGGAGGGAGAGAGGGAGAAAGAGGGAGAGGGAGGGAGGGAGGGAGAGAGGGAGGGAGGGAGAGAGGGAGAGAGGGAGAGAGGGAGAGAGGGAGAGAGGGAGTGGGATTGAGGGAGGGATTGAGAGAGGAGAGTAGGGCGGAGAGCAGAGTGGCGTGAGATCACCTTGCTGGACTTGTCGGAGTCGGCCCTGCCATCCACGGAGTAGCTGTCGTAGAAGAAGCTGTAATCATCGCCCACCTCCGCTGCCCACGGGTCCACGATCTCCTCCTTGTCTTGGCTTTCTGCCTCCTTGGAGAGGTCCAGCACTGGGATGGCAGCGGCTCCACTACCAACGGCCTTCATCTCGTGTCCCCGCGCCCTGCTCAGCGCTTCAGCCGCCCCCTGCAAGCAAGCGCACACACTCCCAGAGTCACAGCGTGATCCAGCGCGGAAACAGGCCCTTCCTGCGGCCCTTCCTTCCATCTACACTAGTTACAGAGTGATACAGTGTGGAAACAGGCCCTTCCTGCGGCCCAACTTGCCCACACCGGCCAACATGCCCCATCTACACTAGTCATGGACTGATACAGTGTGGAAACAGGCCCTTCAGCCCAACTTGCCCACACTGGCCAACATGTCCCCATCTACACTAGTCACAGAATGATACAGTGTGGAAACAGGCCCTTCCTGCGGCCCAACTTGCCCACACCGGCCAACAATGTCCCAGCTACACTAGTCCCACCTGCCTGCACTTGGTCCATATCCCTCCAAACCTGTCCTATCCATATACCTGTCCAACTGTTTCGTAAACGATGGGATAGTCCCAGCCTCAACTACCTCCTCTGACAGCTTGTTCCATACACCCACCACCCACTGTGTGAAAAAGTTACCCCTCAGATTCCTATTAAATCTTTTCCCCTTCACCTTGAACCTATGTCCTCTGGTCCTCGATTCCCCTACTCTGGGTAAAAGACTCTGTGTATCCACCCGATCTATTCCTCTCATGATTTTGTACACCTCTATAAGATCTCCCCTCATCCTCCTGCGCTCCATGGAATAGAGACCCAGCCTACTCAAGCTCTCCCTGTAGCTCACACCCTCTAGTCCTGGCAACATCCTCGTAAATCTTCTGTGCATCTACACAAATGTCTTGACCCGAAACGTCACCTAGTCCTTCGCTCCATAGATGCTGCCTCACCCGCTGAGTTTCTCCAGCATTTTTGTCTACCTACAATATTAGGCAATAGACAATAGACAATAGGTGCAGGAGTTAGGCCATTTGGCCCTTCCAGCCAGCGCCACCATTCAACGTGATCATGGCTGATCATCCACAATGAGTATCCCGTTCCTGCCTTCTCCCCATATCCCCTGACTCCGCTATCTTTAAGAGCCCTATCTAACTCTCTATTGAAAGCATCCAGAGAATCCTGGTTCTGTACTCCCCCAACATCGGGAACATGTTTCCTGCCTCTAGTGAGTCCAAGCCCTCAACAATACTCTAAATGCGGTCTCACCAACGTCTTATACAACTGCAACATGACCTCCCAACTTCTATACAATACTCTGACTGATGAAGGCCAATGTACCATAGAAACATACAAAATAGGTGCAGGATTAGGCCATTCGGCCCTTCGAGCCAGCATCACCATTCATTGTGATCATGGCTGATCATCCCCTATCAATAACCCGTGCCTGCCTTCTCCCTATATCCCTTGATTCCACTAGCCCCAAGAGCTCTATCTAACTCTCTCTTAAATCCATCCAGTGACTTGGCCTCCACTGCCCTCTGTGGCAGGGAATTCCACAAATTCACAACTCTCTGGGTGAAAACGTTTTTTCTCACCTCAGTCTTAAATGGCCTCCCCTTTATTCTCAGAGCCTTGCCAGACATACCAAAAGCCTTGTTGACCACCTTGTCTACCTGCGACTCGACCTTCAAGGAACCATGCACCTATACTCCTAGATCCCTCTGCTCTACAACACCACGCAGAGGCCCGGCCATTCACTGTGTGGGTCCTGCTCATGTTCGACGTCCCAGACTTACCCACCGCGGCTCGTGCCCCCTGCTCACCGAGCTGACGGATGCCCTGGCGCCGTGACCCCCTCGCATCGGCCCCAGCGGGGGGACCTCCTTGGCCATCTCTTCCTTCAGGAGGCTGTTTGCCCTGGCCGACTCCGGCCCCAGGCTCTCTGGCCTGCGTCTCTTGACCAGGCCTGGACGGAACACACGACATTGATTAGTACGTGTAGTGTCAGGGGTCAATAGACAATAGACACGAGACAATAGGTGCAGGAGTAGGCCATTTTCCTTCCAGGATTATGCTCCTGGACGTCGGGGTCACCACTGTAGCGGGACGCGCAGGAGTCCAGCCAAAAACTAATCAATAGACAATAGACAATAGGTGCAGGAGTAGGCCATTTGGCCCTACGAGCCAGCACCGCCATTCACTGTGATCACGGCTGATCATCCCCAATCAGTACCCCGTTCCTGCCTTCTCCCCATATCCCCTGACTCCGCTATCTTTAAGAGCCCTATCTAGCTCTCTCTTGAAAACATCCAGATAATTGGCCTCCACCGCCTTCTGAGGCAGATAATTCCACAAACTCACCACTCTCTGTGAGAAAAGGTGTTTCCTCGTCTCCGTTCTAAATGGCTTACCCCTTATTCTTAAACTGTGTGGCCCCTGGTTCTGGACTCCCCCGACATCGGGAACATGTTTCCTGCCTCTATCGTGTCCAAACCCTTAACAATCCTATATGAATGAAGAGGAAGGAATCTTATATGAAGGTCAGGAAGGAGATGGGGAGGAATTTCTTCAGTTACAGAGCGGTGAACCTGTGGAATAATTTGCCACAGAAGGCTGCGGAGGCCAAGTGATTGGGAATTTATAATCTAACGTGGTGCCGACAGGCAAGAGGCCGAAGCAAAGAAGTCGAAGCCAAAGAACGGAATGGAAACGAGGCCGAAACGCCAATAAACCAAAAGAGTCTGAAGACGAAACGCCTACTAACCGAAAGGATGGGGGGCCTAAATGCAAACTAACCGAAAGGGCGGGACGCCTAAAAGCCAACGAACCGAAAAGCTGCGTTGCCTAAAAGCAAACTCACCGAATGGCCGCTCAGTCGAAACGCCACCTACCCGAACGGCGGCGTCGCCTACAGACTGCCGCTCAACAGAAAGTCCAATAACGGACTTGCGGGGGCGGGACTTGTCAGCGATGGGTCCAGACCCCTGCGTCCATCACATCACTGACAAGGCATGAACATTGTCCCAAACCTCCGCTCCACCCGACCCGCAGCCCGCGGAGGGTGGACGTAGGAGTGGGGGCTGTCCCGAGGGATGCGCATCTTCAGCCGCTTTCAACTTGGTGCTTGGGTTCAGATTGCCCAGTCACCTATGGCTTGTGTGGGAAAATGAACCACACGCTCCTGTCTCCCCCTTCTCTCTCCCCTCTTCTCACTCTCCCCCTTCTCTCTCCCTTTTCTCTCTCTCCCCCTCCCCTCTCCCCCTCTGTCTCTCTTCTCTTTCTTCTCTCTCTCCCTTCTCTCTCCCTCCCTTCTCTCGGTTAGTAGGCGTTTCGTCTTCGTACTCATTCGGTGTATTGGCATTTCGGCCCGGTTTCCATTCGGTTCTTTGCCTTCGACTTCTTTGCTTCAGCCTCTGGTCTGTATGCGCCATGTTTCCAAGGCAGACCAAGTTAGCCCGATATACGGGATGTCCCGGCTAATACGGGACAGGTGGCAACCCTTACCTGTGCTGCCTTCACCTGGCCCTCTGCCAGGTAGCATGTCAAACTGTAGCTGGGTGGACTGCTGCATCGAGCCGCTGCGATCCAAGTCCCCTTTCATCTCCACAAGCTTGATCTGAAGAGGGGGAACAGTAAAGCAACACATTGTAAGCGGCCGAAGGTGCGCATCCCTCGGGGCAGCCCCCACTCACCCATGACCACCCTCTGCGGGCTGCAGGTCCGGTGGAGCGGAGTTGTGGGACAATGTTCATCCCTTCACAGGGATGGCATCAGCTCCTTCTTTGTGCAGTGTTCAGTCCACAATCGACAGCCCCATACCCACTTGTTCAATGTTATCCCACATTCTCAACCACTCCGCACCACCAACCTCATGGGAGAACCTCGGACTATGTTGACCTTGCACTAAACATTATTCCCTTTATTCCGTACAAAATCCTATCTTAACCTACCTGATGTCCCGGTGACCCAGCACTTCAACTCCCCCTCACATTCCCAATCTGACCTTTCTGTCCTGGGCCTCCTCCATTGTCAGAATGACGCCCAGCAGAAATTGGACGAACAGCAACTCATATTTCGCTTGGGTAGTTTACACCCCAGCGGTAGGAACATTGACTTCTCTAACTTAAGATAGCCCTTGTTTTCCCTCTCTCTCCATCCCCTTCCCCTTCCCAGTTCTCCCACCAGTCTTACTGTCTCCGACTACATTCTATCTCTGTACCACTTCCCTGCGTTTGGTCCATATCCCTCCAAACCCGTCCTATCCATGTACCTGTCTAACTTTTTCTTAAACGTTGGGATAGTCCCAGCCTCAACTACCTCCTCCGACAGCTTGTTCCATACACCCACCACCCTCTGTGTGAAAAAGTTGCCCCTCAGATTTCTATTAAATTTTTTCCCCTTCACCTTGAACCCATGTCCTCTGGTCCTCGATTCCCCTACTCTGGGCAAGAGACTCTGTGTATCTACCCGATCTATTCCTCTCATGATTTTATACACCTCTATAAGATCTCCCCTCTTCCTCCTGCGCTCCATGGAATAGAGACCCAGCCTACTGAACTTCTCCCTATAGCTCACACCCTCTAGTCCTGGCAACATCCTCGTAAATCTTGTCTGAGCTTTTTCAAGCTTGACAATATCTTTCCTATAACACGGTGCCCAGAACTGAACACAATATTCTAAATGCGGTCTCACCAACGTCTTATACAAATGCAGCAGGTCAGGCTCTGCCACATGTTCCAATAGACAATTGATAATAGACAATAGGTGCAGGAGTAGGC
Organism: Amblyraja radiata; assembly: GCF_010909765.2. Taxonomy (NCBI): domain Eukaryota; kingdom Metazoa; phylum Chordata; class Chondrichthyes; order Rajiformes; family Rajidae; genus Amblyraja; species Amblyraja radiata. Next base: position 574,236 of record NC_045985.1, on the reverse strand, counting down.
CATTCGGCCCTTCGAGCCAGCACTACCATTCAATGTGATCATGGCTGATCATCCCCAATCAGTACCCCGTTCCTGCCTTCTCCCCATATCCCCTAACTCCGCTATCTTTAAAAGCCTTATCAAACACTCTATTGGGAGCATCCAGAGAATTGGTCTCCACCGCCCTCTGAGGCAGAGAATTCCACTGACTCACAACTCTCTGGGTGAAAACGTTTTTCTTCATCTCTGTTCAAAATGGTCTACCTCTTATTCTTAAACTGTGACCCCTGGTTCTGGACTCCCCCAACATCGGGAACATGTCTCCTGCCTCTAGTGTGTCCAAACCCTTAACAATCTCACATGTTTCAATGAGATCCCCTCTCATCGTTCTAAACTCCAGAGTGTACAAGCCCAGCCGCTCCATTCTCTCAACATATGACAGTCCCGCCATCCCGGGAATTAACCTGGTGAACCTACGCTGCACTCCCTCAATAGCAAGAATGTCCTTCCTCAAATTTGGAGACAAAACTGTACACAATACTCCAGGTGTGATCTCACTAGGGCCCTGTACAACTGCAGAAGGACCTCTTTGCTCCTGTACTCAACTCCTCTTGTTATAAAGGCCAACATGCCATTTGCTTTCTTCACTGCCTGCTGTACCTGCATGCTTACTTTCATAGACTGATGAACAAGGACCCCCAGATCCCGTTGTACTTCCCCCTTTTCCTTGCCACTGACCTGGGCCGGGCTGGACTTGAACATGGACTTCCGCGCCCGGTGAAGTTTCGGTTTCTCCGCCAGTCCCCGGGGGACGGTTGGCCTTTCCGACGTTGCCGTGGAAACGCCGCAGACACCCTGGTTGACGGTCTCGCTCGCCAGGCTCCGGGCCAAGCTCTGGAACGTTGCAGAACACCGAATCATAATCATGACCATACTTTATTAGCCCGGTATGTTTTGCAACATACGAGGAATTTCATTTAAACAATAGACAGTAGGTGCAGGAGTCGGCTATTCGGCCCTTCCAGTCAGCACCGCCATTCAATGTGATCATAGAAACATAGACATAGAAATTAGGTGCAGGAGTAGGCCATTCGGCCCTTCGAGCCTGCACCGCCATTCAATATGATCATGGCTGATCATCCAACTCAGTATCCCGTACCTGCCTTCTCTCCATACCCTCTCATCCCTTTAGCCACAAGGGCCACATCTAACTCCCTCTTAAATATAGCCAATGAACTGGCCTCGGCTACCCTCTGTGGCAGAGTTCCAGAGATTCACCACTCTGTGTGTGAAAAAAGTTCTTCTCATCTCGGTTTTAAAGGATTTCCCCCTTATCCTTAAACTGTGACCCCTTGTCCTGGACTTCCCCAACATCGGGAGCAATCTTCCTGCATCTAGCCTGTCCAACCCCTTAAGAATTTTATAAGTTTCTATAAGATCCCCTCTCAATCTCCTAAATTCTAGAGAGTATAAACCAAGTCTATCCAGTCTTTCTTCATAAGACAGTCCTGACATCCCAGGAATCAGTCTGGTGAACCTTCTCTGCACTCCCTCTATGATAATAATGTCCCTCCTCAGATTTGGAGACCAAAACTGTACGCAATACTCCAGGTGTGGTCTCACCAAGACCCTGTACAACTGCAGTAGAACCTCCCTGCTCCTATACTCAAATCCTTTTGCTATGAAAGCTAACATACCATTCGCTTTCTTCACTGCCTGCTGCACCTGCATGCCTACTTTCCATGACTGGTGTACCATGACACCCAGGTCTCGCTGCATCTCCCCTTTTCCTAGTCGGCCACCATTTAGATAATAGTCTGCTTTCCTGTTTTTGCCACCAAAATGGATAACCTCACATTTATCCACATTATACTGCATCTGCCAAACATTTGCCCACTCACCCAGCCTATCCAAGTCACCTTGCAGTCTCCTAGCATCCTCCTCACAGCTAACACTGCCCCCCAGCTTAGTGTCATCCGCAAACTTGGAGATATTGCCTTCAATTCCCTCATCCAGATCATTAATATATATTGTAAATAGCTGGGGTCCCAGCACTGAGCCTTGCGGTACCCCACTAGTCACTGCCTGCCATTGTGAAAAGGACCCGTTTACTCCTACTCTTTGCTTCCTGTTTGCCAGACAGTTCTCTATCCACATCAATACTGAACCCCCAATGTCATGTGCTTTAAGTTTGTATACTAATCTCTTATGTGGGACCTTGTCGAAAGCCTTCTGGAAGTCCAGATACACCACATCCACTGGTTCTCCCCTATCCACGCTACTAGTTACATCCTCGAAAAATTCTATAAGATTCGTCAGACATGATTTACCTTTTGTAAATCCATGCTGACTTTGTCCAATGATTTCACCACTTTCCAAATGTGCTGCTATCCCATCTTTAATAACTGACTCTAGCCGTTTCCCCACTACCGATGTTAGACTAACTGATCTGTAATTCCCCGTTTTCTCTCTCCCTCCCTTCTTAAAAAGTGGGGTTACGTTTGCTACCTGCCAACCCTCAGGAACTACTCCAGAATCTAAAGAGTTTTGAAAGATTATTACTAATGCATCCACTATTTCTGGAGCTACTTCCTTAAGTACTCTGGGATGCAGCCTATCTGGCCCTGGGGATTTATCGGCCTTTAATCCATTCAATTTACCCAACACCACTTCCCGGCTAACCTGGATTTCACTCAATTCCTCCAACTCCTTTGACCCGCGGTCCCCTGCTATTTCCGGCAGATTATTTATGTCTTCCTTAGTGAAGACGGAACCAAAGTAGTTATTCAATTGGTCCGCCATATCCTTGTTCCCCATGATCAACTCACCTGTTTCTGACTGCAAGGGACCTACATTTGTTTTAACTAATCTCTCATGGCTGATCATCCACAATCAGTCCCCCGTTCCTGCCTTCTCCCCATATCCCCTGACTCCACTATCTTTAAGAGCCCTATCTAGCTCTCTCTTGAAAGTATCCAGAGAACTGGCCTCCACCGCCTTCTGAGGCAGAGAATTCCACAGACTCACAACTCTCTGTGTGAAAAAGTGTTTCCTCATCTCCGTTCTAAATGGCTTACCCCTTATTCTTAAACTGTGTGGCCCCTGGTTCTGGACTCCCCCAACATCAGGAACATGTTTCCTGCCTCTAGCGTGTCCAACCCCTTAATAATCTTATATGTTTCAATAGGTTTCCCTCTCATCCTGACTATGGGTGCTGTATGTACTGAGTTTGCACGTTCTCTAGATAGGGCTCTTAAAGATAGTGGAGTTTAGGGATATGGGGAGGAGGCAGGAACGGGGTACTGATTGGGGATGATCAGCCATGATCACATTGAATGGCGGTGCTGGCTCGAAGGGCCGAATGGCCTACTCCTGCACCTATTTTCTACGTCTTTGGAGTATGGGAGGAAACCGAAGATCTCGGAGAAAGCCCACGCAGGTCACGGGGAGAACGTGCAAACTCCGTACGGACAGCGCCCGTGGTCGGGATGGAACCCGGGTCTCCAGTGCTGTGAGGCAGCAGTTCTACCCGCTGCTCCGCCCATAACGAGTCCGCGGCGATCCCGAATCTCCAGTACCTGGCTGAAGCTTCCTCCCAGGTGCGACTTCCTGGCCCGGTGGACCTCCGGATACTCTGGATTCTCATGGGAAGCTGCGGTGTGTGCTTGGTTGGACAGCTTCATCGCCAACGCCTGCGGGGTCAGTCAGGAGAAAGAGTCAGGGGGTGGGGGGTTGTGGCAGATCATCGACATAGAGAGAGAGAGAGAGGGAGAGAGGGTGAGAGAGTAGAGAGGGGGAGAAAGAGAGAGAGGGAGAAAGAGAGAGAGAGACAGAGAAAGGGGGAGAGAGGGAGGGACAGGGAGAGAGAAAGAGAAGGAGAGAAAGAGGGGGAGAGAGAGAGAGAGGGAGAAAGAGAGAGAGAGGGAGAAAGTGAGAGAGAGGCAGAGAAAGGGGGAGAGAGGGAGGGGAGGGACAGGGAGAGAGAAAGAGTAGAGAAAGAGGGAGAGAGGGAGAGAGAGGGGGGAGGGGGTGAGAGAGTAGAGAGGGGGAGAGAGAGGGAGAAAGAGAGAGAGAGGGAGAAAGAGAGAGAGAGACAGAGAAAGGGGGAGAGAGGGAGGGGAGGGACAGGGAGAGAGAAAGAGAAAGAGAGAAAGAGGGAGGGAGAGAGAGGGACAGGGAGAGAAAGAGAGGGAGAGAAAGAGAGAGAGAGGGGGAGAGAGAGAGACAGACAGAGAAAGAGAGGGGGAGAGAGGAGGGAGAGGGAGAGAGTAGGAGGTGAGGGAGAGAAAGGGTTCTCGAGAGGGACAAAGGAGGGGGAGGGGGTGTGAAGATAGGGAGGGGATGAGACTCCCCTAATCTGAGGAAGGACATTCTTGCTATTGAGGGAGTGCAGCGTAGGTTCACCAGGTTAATCCCCGGGATGGCGGGACTGTCATATGCTGAGAGAATGGAGCAGCTGGGCTTGTACACTGTGGAGTTTAGAAGGATGAGAGGGCATCTCATTGAAACATATAAGATTATTAAGGGTTTGGACACGCTAGATGCAGGATGTTCCCGATGTTGGGGGAGTCCAGAACCAGGGGCCACACACAGTTTAAGAATAAAGGGGAGGCCATTTAAAACAGAGATGAGAAAAACACTTTTTCTCACAGAGAGTGGTGAGTCTGTGGAATTCTCTGCCACAGAGGGCGGTGGAGGCCGGTTCTCTGGATACTTTCAAGAGAGAGCTAGATAGGGCTCTTAAAGATAGTGGAGCCAGGGGATATGGGGAGAAGGCAGAAACGTGGTACTGATTGTGGATGATCAGCCATGATCACATTGAATGGCGGTGCTGGCTCGAAGGGCCGAATGGCCTACTCCTGCACCTATTGTTTATTGAAGAAGGGTGGGGTGAGGGGAGAGTGACTGGGGAGTAACGATGAGTGGTGCGTGGCACTCTCTGGGTCTCTGCCTCCCCGTGTGACGGTCCCCCCTCCCCGTGATCGGCCCCCCCCCCCCCCCACCCTGCCATGTACCTGGCTGAAACCGCCTTTCATGATGGATTTCCTGGCTCTGTGGATCTCTGGGCCCTCGTCGTGGGGTTGGGCCACGTGCTCCACCTCCCCGCCTCCCCCCGCCAGCTGGCTCAGACGCTCGATGGGCAGGCTGGACAACTTCTCCGCCAAGCTCTGTGTGGGAAAACAGCGGGCAAAGGCTCACACACACACATAGGGTACACAGAGTGTGTGTGCGTCTGTGTGTGCGCGTGTGTGCGTGCGTCTGTGTGTGTGTGTGTATCCGTCTGTGTGTGTGTGTGTATCCGTCTGTGTGTGTGTGTGTGCGCGTGTGTATGTGTCTGTGTGTGTGTATGTGTGTGAGTGTGTTATGTGTGCGTGAGTGTGTGTGTGAGTGTGTGTGAGTGTGTGATGTGCGTGAGTGAGTGAATGTGCGCGCGTAGGTGCAAACGTGCAAACTCCACACAGACAGCACCCGTAGTGGGGATAGAACCAGGGTCACTAACCAGTGGCTCTACCACTGTGCAGGAGTGTTAGACTTTAAGACATAGAATGTTGCCTGGGTTTCAGCACCTAAGTAGCAAAGAAAGATTGAAGTTAGGTCTTTATTCTTTGGAGCGCAGAAGTTTAAGGGGGGACTTGATAAAAGTCTTTAAAATGATGAGAGGGATAGACAGAGTTGACGTGGATAAGCTTTTCCCATTGAGAGTAGGGAAGATTCAAACAAGAGGACATGATTTGAGAATTAAGGGACAGAAGTTTAGGGGTAACATGAGGGGGAACTTCTTTATTCGGAGAGTGGCAGCTGTGTGGAATGAGCTTCCAGTGGAAGTGGTGGAGGCAGGTTCGATTTTATCATTTAAAAATAAATTGGATAGGTATATGGACGGGAAAGGAATGGAGGGTTATGGTCTGTGTGCTGGTAGATGGGACTAGGTGAGAGTAAGTGTTCGGCACGGACTAGAAGGACCGAGATGGCCTGTTTCCGTGCTGTAATTGTTATAAGTTTTATAAGACATGGAAACTCACTCTGGGGTGAGCGAGGTTGAGCCCAGTCTCCGATCCACCCCCCCGCCCCGCCCCGCGCAGGTTCTGCATCCATACCTGACTGAAACTGCCTTTCATGATGGACTTCCTGGCCCTGTGGCCCTCGAGATTCTCCTCTGGATGCGTGGCCACGTACTCCACCTCCGATGGCCCCCCGGCAGCCGCCGTCTGGCCCCCCCACTCCGGGAGGTGGCCCCTCATCTCGGCCAGAGGCCTCTGCGCACAAACGGACAGCGGTCATCTGGGCTGCAGGACACTCCTGGACCCGTGGCCTTATAACAACCCCCCCCCCACCGACACCTCCTCCCTTCTCCCCCCCCACCCCCCCCACCCGACAAGGGCTAGTCCTGGAGACTGCAAGAGCGGTCAAAAATAGAAAAATAGGCCATTCGGCCCTTCGAGCCAGCACCGCCATTCAATGGGATCATGGCTGATCATCCACAATCAGTACCCTGTTCCTGCCTTCTCCCCATATCCCCTGACTCCGCTATTTTGAAGAGCCCTATCTAGCTCTCTCTTGAAAACATCCAGACAATACACAATAATAGATAATAGGTGCAGGAGTAGGCCATTTGGCCCTTCCAGCCATTCAATGTGATCATGGCTGATCATCCTAAATCAATAGGCAATAGGTGCAGGAGCATTCGGCGATAAGGGGTAGGCCAATTAAAACGGAGATGAGGAAACACTTTTTCACCTAGAGAGTGATCACAGTCAATGGCGGTGCTGGCTCGAAGGGCCGAATGGCCTACTCCTGCACCTATTGTCTATTGAGACCTTTCTTTAGGGACTACAGGTTTTTACGGCAGAATGGCCTACTCCTACACCTATTGTCTATGGACATTGTGGGCCGAAGGACCTGGACCTGTGCTGTACCTGGGCAGGTCTGGAGATGGACTTGCGGGCCTTGTGGACCTTGGGCTTGTTGTCCTGGGCTGGGGCAGCGGGCGTGGCGGGGGTCGCTGGAGGGGGCTCCTTGCCCCCCCGGCAGTTCGGCACACTCAGCAGCTTCATGGCCAGGCTCTGGATGGTGTTGGTAGATTTGCTGACTCCGGTGAGAGTCATCTTGGCACGGTTGGCCCCCGGTGCCTTGGTGGGGGAGGCAGGGAAGGTTTTGGCCGCGTGTCCTGGGCGGGGCGAGAGAGAGAGCAGAGGGTCAGAGAAACATAGAAACAGAGAAAATAGGTGCAGGAGGAGGCCATTCGGCCCTTTGAGCCAGCACCGCCATTCATTGTGATCATGGCTGATCGTCCCCTATCAATAACCCGTGCCTGCCTTGTCCCCATATCCCTTGACTCCACTAGCCCCTAGAGCTCTATCTAACTCTCTCTTAAATCCATCCAGTGATTTGGCCTCCACTGCCCTCTGTGGCAGGGAATGCCACAAATTCACAACTCTCTGGGTGAAAAAGTTTTTTCTCACCTCAGTCTTAAATGACCTCCCCTTTATTCTAAGACTGTGTGGCCCCTGGTTCTGGACTCGCCCAACATTGGGAACATTTTTCCTGCATCTAGCTTGTCCAGTCCTTTTATAATGTTTATATGCTTCTATAAGATCCCCCTCATCCTTCTAAACTCCAGTGAATACAAGCCTAGTCTTTTCAATCTTTCCTCATATGACAGTCCCGCCATCCCAGGGATCATTCTCGTGAACCTACGCTGCACTGCCTCAATCACAAGGATGTCCTTCCTCAAATTAGACCAAAACTGTACACAATACTCCAGATGTGGTCATAGCAGCACGCTGACTACCCATCGACCTATTCCACCATCCCATTACCACACAACATTTCTCCCTTGCCGAGGGCAGTCAAGGTGGTGCAGCGGTAAAGTCCGCTGCCTTATGGGCCTGTCCCACATAAGATAAATAAACTGTGGACAAATCGAATTTGAAATAAACTCATAAAGGGCCTGTCCCACTTAGGAGACCCAAACAACAACCTCTGGTGACCTTGCCCGCCACCCAAGGTTTCCATGAGGTTTTGGGCATTCTCCCTAATGGTCGAAAATGGTTTCCGTGTGGTCGAGGCTTCATCTAGGTTGCTGCTATTTGTTCATCATGATTAGCATTTGGGAGTGGCTGCGCTGCCTTGCAGCTGCAGCTCGCCTGTAGTCCGTTTGTCTTTTCTGTTTTTGGTTTTCTTTTGTCCTGTTTTTGCGGTTTGTTTCGGTTTGTTTGGCTGTGTGTGTGTGGTGTGTTTTTTGGCTCTTCCTTCGGGGGGATGCGACTATTCCTGCCGTATCCCCGTCTCCGTGTCCGTCTGCGCTGAGGCCTATCGCGGAGCTGGCGGCCTCCAACTGCGACCGACCTCGAGGCTGTGGAGGCTGTGGAGCAGAGCCAGGACTTACCAACGCGAGCCTGGCCGACTTCGGGGCTGTGGTTGCGGTGCGGCACAACTTCCGACCCGACTTTGGAGCCTCGGAGGCTCGGCCGCGGGCCAGTGGGCCAGTGGACGACATCAGCGGGAGCTCGAGTTCTGTTTCTGGAGCTCCCGCAACTACAGCTGCGTCCGCTGGACTGGAGGACGGCAGCTTCGGCAGCTTCGACCGCCCCTGGCCGCGGAGTTTGAACCGGCCCGTTTGCGGAGCTCGGATTCAGCCTGCGGGACTTGCCTACCATCACCCGGCGGGGTCATAACATCGGAGGCTTGGGTTGCCTCAGCGCAGAGGGAAAGCAAGGTGGGAAGAGACAATGACTTTGGGACTTTAAACTGTGTTGAGTGTTTGTTATTTATTCTATGTTATGACTGCAGGCTAAACCATATTGTTTGTTTTGTTTTTGTTTTTGTCTTTTGTTTTTACCTTGTTTGGGATGTGTTTACCTTGTGTGGGACTAAAGATGGAAATTAGCTACTGGCTACAATCTTGCATATTACATGTAAATGTTTATTAATATGCACTGTCCCTAATAAAATCAATTCAATTCAATTCAATTCAATTAAAACCGGCCTCGACTAAAAATAGGTTGCCGTTTTAAAAATCGATCATTTGTTAGCCGCAGGTCTAGTGGAAGCCGGTTTTCTTCATAGTCGAGGAAGGGTTTCAACATATGAGTGGGAGGTGGTAGGATGTTGCAGGTCACCTCCACCTTGATTTGTTTTTGATGGCGGGCAAGGTCACCAGAGGTTGCTGTTTAGGTCTCCTAAGTGGGACAGGCCCTTAACTTTAACAACAACAAAAAACGTCGACAACCTACGTTAACCTGGGGTGGGAGATTGCAACCTTCACGTGGTCCACCCTGTTTCGACAAATGCAATCAACCTGGCGTGCACAATCAAATAAGACCAAATAGAACAAGTTGTCCTACAACCTTCGGCTGTGCACGCCATACGCAAGCAGACCTAGCGACAACCTACATCATCCAGGCAGCACCTACGTCAGGAGAAGTCAAGCTACGCTCACTGGCATCAAACCCACTGTCGCCGACTGTCTCTGAAAATCTGTCAACACGTTGAAAATCCAGCGGCGACCAGAAAGAGACGCTACGACTGTTTGGGCGACTGAGGAGACGACTCACGACCATACAGGTGTCAGCCCGGCGACAGGACCCAAGCAGAGGTTCCAGGTGAGGCAGAGGTTCACCTGCACCTCCTCCAACCTCATCTACTGAATCCGCTGCTCTAGATGTCAGCTGATCTACATCGGTGAGACCAAGCGCAGGCTTGGCGATCGCTTCGCCCAACACCTCTGCTCAGTCCGCACTAACCAACCTGATCTCCCGGTGGCTCAGCGCTTCAACTCCCCCTCCCATTCCCAATCCGACCTTTCTGTCCTGGGCCTCCTCCATGGTCAGAGTGAGCAACACCGGAAATTGGAAGAGCAGCACCTCATATAGCGCTTGGGCAGTCTGCACCCTAGCGTCATAAACATTGACCTCCAATTTCTGGTAGCCCTTGCTGTCTCCTCCCCTTCCCAGCTCTCCCTCAGCCCCCTGGCTCCTCCTCTTCCTTTCTTCTTCCCGCCCCCACCCTGCATCAGTGTGAAGAAGGGTTTCGGCCCGAAACGGCGCCTATTTCCTTCGCTCCATAGATGCTGCCTCACCCGCTGAGTTTCTCCAGCACTTTTGTCTACCTTCGATTTTCCAGCATCTGCAGTTAGAAACATAGAAACATAGAAATTAGGTGCAGGAGTAGGCCATTCGGCCCTTCGAGCCTGCACCGCCATTCAATATGATCATAGCTGATCATCCAACTCAGTATCCCGTACCTGCCTTCTCTCCATACCTTCTGATCCCCTTAGCCACAAGGGCCACATCTAACTCCCTCTTAAATATAGCCAATGAACTGGCCTCGACTACCCTCTGTGGCAGGGAGTTCCAGAGATTCACCACTCTCTGTGTGAAAAAAGTTCTTCTCATCTCGGTTTTAAAGGATTTCCCCCTTATCCTTAAGCTGTGACCCCTTGTCCTGGACTTCCCCAACATCGGGAGCAATCTTCCTGCATCTAGCCTGTCCAACCCCTTTAGAATTTTAGAAGTTTCTATAAGATCCCCTCTCAATCTCCTAAATTCTAGAGAGTATAAACCAAGTCTATCCAGTCTTTCTTCATAAGACAGTCCTGACATCCCAGGAATCAGTCTGGTGAACCTTCTCTGCACTCCCTCTATGGCAATAATGTCCTTCCTCAGATTTGGAGACCAGAACTGTACGCAATACTCCAGGTGTGGTCTCACCAAGACCCTGTACAACTGCAGTAGAACCTCCCTGCTCCTATACTCAAATCCTTTTGCTATGAATGCTAACATACCATTGGCTTTCTTCACTGCCTGCTGCACCTGCATGCCCACTTTCAATGACTGGTGTACCATGACACCCAGGTCTCGCTGCATCTCCCCTTTTCCTAGTCGGCCACCATTTAGATAATAGTCTGCTTATCTGTTTTTGCCACCTTCGCTCCATAGAACAGAAGAGATTCAAAGACGCCTGAAAAGCCAGCATGAAGAAATGTGAGATCGACGTCGACAATTGGGCAACCAATGCCAAGGACAGGAAACTGTAGCAAACCATCATCCAAGGAGGAACAGCGACCGTCGAAGCCAAGAGAGGCGCAGAATTAGAAGAAAAGAGAAGAAAACGGAAACAGAGGCAGCAACAAGCAAAACCCGATCTACCATCTGGAATTACCTGTCCTGAATGCCGAAACATAGAAAATAGGTGCAGGAGTAGGCCATTCGGCCCTTCGAGCCTGCACCATTCGCCATTCAATATGATCATGGCTGATCATCCAACTCAGTATCCTGTACCTGCCTTCTCTCCATACCCCCGGATCCCTTTAGCCACAAGGGCCACATCTAACTCCCTCTTAAATATAAACAATGAACTGTGGCCTCAACTACCTTCTGGCAGAGAATTCCACAGATTCACCACTCTCTGTGTGAAAAATGTTTTCCTCATCTCGGTCCTAAAAGATTTCCCCCTTATCCTTAAACTGTGACCCCTTGTTCTGGACTTAAACTGTGACCCCTTGTTCTGGACTTAAACTGTGACCCCTTGTTCTGGAGACCCCTTGTTCCGAAGAACTTTCAAAGCCAGGATTGGACCCACAATCCAGTTCACATCGGTCAAAGACTTCAAATTCCAGGGCGTGCATGTTTCCGATGATCCTTCCTGGATCCAGCACACTGATGCAATCATAAAGAAGGCATATCAGCCACTCTACTTCCTGAGTAGGTTACGGAGATTCGGCATGTCGAAGAAGATTCTCCTAAACTTCTACAGGTGCACAGTAGAGAGCATGCTGACCGGTTGCATCGTGGCTTGGTTCGGCAACTTGAGCGCCCTGGAGCGGAAAAGGCTGCAGAAAGTTGTGACCACTGCCCAGTCCATCACCGGCTCTGACCTCCCCACCATCGAGGGGATCTATCGTGGTCGCTGCCTCAAAAAGGCTGGCAGCATCATCAAGGACCCACACCATCCTGGCCACACACTTATCTCACCACTGCCATCAGGAAGAAGGTACAGGAGCCTGAAAACTGTAACGTCCAGGTTCAGGAACAGCTTCTTCCCCACAGCCATCAGGCTATTAAACACAACGAATAAGCTCTGAGATCTGAGCTACAAAACTATACAGGTACATAACCTTTTATTCGAAAGCCATGGGACCAGACACTTCTCGGATTTCGGAATGGAAGATTTTTAGCGTAGATTAGGTAGGTAGCGCAGGCGGCTTGAAAAGTCTGGCGCGGCTGCCTCCTCCCCGGAGACCGGGGAATCATTGTAAATCATTGCTTAAATGTTAGTCAGTTAGCTTGGAGGGATTTTATGTGGTGGGGAGAGGGTGAAGGGGGAAACTTTAATTCTTAGTCCCGTACCTGGTCGTAGAGGCGGGGAGCGGGCAATGCCTTACGGCGGGCGGCGCTGGATTTGGAGCGCCGCGCAGCCAGGGGTAGAGTTGCCGGGGTCGGAGCTCCAACCGGCGCCGCCCGCGGCCGGACGCCCGCAGCCCCAGCCCCGCGATGTTGGGAGTCTGCGGCCACAGCGCTCCGGAGCTTACTGCACGGCGACCCGGTAAGGCATTGCCCGCTCCCCGCCTCTACGACCAGGTACGGGACTAAGAATTAAAGTTTCCCCCTTCACCCCCCCCCCCTCCCCCCCTTCACATAAAAGCCCTCCAAACTAACTGACTTAACATTTAAGCAATGATTTACAGATGTTTAAGTGTCTCCCCGGTCTCCGGGGAGGAGGCAGCCGCTACAGTAGTACAGACCTGGGTTGACTGTGGGTCGTTTCGGGTCAGGTTTGGCGCCAAACGCGAGCTTTGGTGTGCAGACGACATCCTGGAAAAAATGTCCGGTTTTCGGAGCTTTTTGGTTTCCGGAATTTCGGATAAAAGGTTGTGCACCTGTAGCAGTAATCGCACGACGTTTGTTATTTTTTGAGCTTTTTTTCCCCTCTCTTCCCCCATTATATACTTTGTTTACATATTCACATATTCAGTTGTGCTGCAGCAAGTAACAATTTTGTTGTCCCATCCGGGACATATGACAATAAAACACTCTTGACTGTTGCTAAGCCACGGGAGCGTCCATAAAAACAACAGAACGTAGATCTTTGGTGGTCAAAAATGCTCAGCGGGTGAGGCAGCATCGATGGAGCGAAGGAAATAGGCAACGTTTCGGGTCGAGACCCTTCTTCAGAACGTAGACCTTTCTCACTGGTGAGTAAAGCAAGACAGCGCCTTTACCACCTCAGGCAGCTGAGGAAATTCAGAGTCTCTCTGAGGATCCTTCAGTGCTTCTACTCTGGGGCTGTGGAAAGCTTCTTGTCCGGCAACATCACAATCTGGGAACAGCTCTGCCCAGGACAGGAAGGCTCTGCAGAGAGTAGTGCGTTCGGCCGAACGCACCATGGGAACTACACTCACCCCCCCCACTGCAGGAGGTGCCCCCCACCAGGAGGTGCAGATTCAGAGGCAGCAACATTATTGGCGACCCCAACCCCCCCCCCCAACAACGGACTGTTCCAGCTGCTACGGTCAGGCAAACGCCTCCGCTGTCACGCTGTGAAAACAGAGAGGATGAGACGGAGTTTCTTCCCACAGGCCGTCAGGGCTGTAAACTCTTATCTCACCAGGGACTAAATACTGTTGTGTTGTGTCTTTTTATTTTCCTAAAATGTAAATACTGGTTCTGTTCTATTCTGTTCTGTTGTTTTGCACAATACGCAAGTAAGTAAGTTTATTGGCCAAGTATTCACATACAAGGAATTTGCCTTGGTGCTCCGCCCACAAGTAACAACATGACACACACTGACAGTTACGAATGACTCAGAAAACACTAAACATTAATAATAATAAAACATTAATGATAAAACACCATTGATCAAGCATGTGAACCAACAAAATACCAGAGCAAAGGGAGGCTACAGATTTTTGGCTGTTGAGTAGAGCAACTACTCGTGGATAAAAACTGTTTTTATGTCTGGCTGTGGCAGCTCTGACAGTCCGGAGTCGCCTTCCAGAGGGAAGTGATTCAAAGAGTTTGTGGCCAGGGTGAGAGGGGTCAGAGATGATCTTTCCCGCTCGCTTCCTGGCCCTTGTACAGTTCATCAATGGAGGGAAGGTTGCAGCCAATAACCTTCTCAGCTGAGCTTGAGGGATAGCCACGACAACACCCTCACCCACTCCATATAGAAACATAGAAAATAGGCGAAGGAGTAGGCCATTCGGCCCTTCGAGCCTGCACCGCCATTCAATATGATCATGGCTGATCATCCAACTCAGTATCCCGTACCTGCCTTCTCTCCATACCCTCTGACCCCCTTAGCCACAAGGGCCACATCTAACTCCCTCTTAAATATCCTCTCCAGCTCTCCACCCCTTCTTTCCTCTTCATGCCTCTCCTTCCCTCCTTCCCTCTTCACACCTTCCCTCCTCTCTCCTCCCCTCTCTCCTTAAACTGTGACCCCTTGTTCTGGACTTCCCCAACATCGGGAACAATCTTCCTGCATCTAGCCTGTCCAACCCCTTAAGAATGTTGTAAGTTTCTACAAGATCCCCCCTCAATCTTCTAAATTCTAGCGAGTACAAGCCGAGTCTATCCAGTCTTTCTTCATATGAAAGTCCTGCCATCCCAGGAATCAGTCTGGTGAACCTTCTCTGTACTCCCTCTATGGCAAGAACGTATTTCCTCAGATTAGGAGACCAAAACTGTACGCAATACTCCAGGTGTGGTCTTACCAGAGCCCTATACAACTGCAGAAGAACCTCTTTACTCCTGTACTGAAATCCTCTTGTATGAAATCTTTTTGTTATAAACTCTTATCTCACCAGGGATTAATTTACTGTTGTGTTGTGTCTTTTTTTATTATTTTCTAAAATGTAAATACTGGTTCTGTTCTGTTGTTCTGCAGTTTTTTGTACAATCCGCAGGCATTGCCACTTTCATTTCACTGCACATCTTCTATGTGTATGTGACATCAGCCTCGAGCTTGAGGGATAGCCACGCCAACACCCTCACACACTCCATACACACACACATACACACGTGGAAATGGTCTGATACCTTTGGGTAGGGGCTGGGGCGCGGTGCGGGCGACAGGCCCGGTGTCAGCGTGATGCGTCTCCAAGCTTGGACAAGCCTCGACGGACTTACACGGGGTCTCCCTGCTTCCCGTCTCGTCCCCTCGGCCCCCCGGACCCTCGGCCTCAGGGGGACGTGCCTCAGCCTCTGGCCCGGCCCCGCAGCGAGGAACCTCCTTGCTGCTCTGCGAGCTGATGTTTCCCATTGAATCGCTGGTGGGGTTCACTGTAGCGGTTGCTCCCTGACTCAGTCTCCGGGAGGCCGGTTCAGCGGCGTCACCAGTCCCTGCAACTCAACAGCAGAAGCATTAAATTCCCCAATTTTAGGTTCGAGTCAATAGAAAATAGACAATAGGTGCAGGAGTAGGCCATTCGGCCCTTCAAGCCAGCACCGCCATTCACTGTGATCATGGATGATCATCCCCAATTGGGGTGGAAGATTTCAACCTTTACCTGTTTCAACGAATGCAATCAACCCGGCATACACACTCAAATAAGATCAAATAGAACAAGTTGTCCGACAACTTTAGGTTGTGCACGCCATACACAATAATAATAATAATAATAATAATAATGTCTTTATTTATATAGCACATTTTTAGTCAACTTGCATTGACCCCAAAGTGCTTCACATAATTACATCCACACACACAGGCAAAGGTGGGTGAAGTGTCTTGCCCAAGGACACACACAGGCAAAGGTGGGTGAAGTGTCTTGCCCAAGGACACACACAGGCAAAGGTGGGTGAAGTGTCTTGCCCAAGGACACAACGACAGTATGCACTCCAAGCGGGATTCGAACCAGCTACCTTCCGGTTGCCAGCCGAACACTTAGCCCATTGTGCCATCTGTCGTCCCACCCAAGAAGAAGATCCCCAATCAGTATCCCGTTCCTGCCTTCTCCCCATATCCCCTGACTCCGCTATCTTTAAGAGATCTATCTAACTCTCTTGAAAGTATTTAGAGAATTGGCCTCCACCGCCCTCTGAGGGAGAGAATTCCACAGACTCACAACTCTCTGTGAGAAAAAGTGCTTCCTCATCTCCGTTCTAAATGGCTTACTCCTTATTTTTAAACTGTGTGTGGCCCCTGGTTCTGGACTCCCCCAACATTGGGAACATGTTTCCTGCCTCTAGCGTGTCCAAACCCTTAATAATCTTATATGTTTCAATGAGATGCCCTCTCATCCTTCTAAACTCCAGAGTATAAAAGCTCAGCCACTCCATTCTCTCAGTGTCTCAGTACAAGCCAAATCTATCCAATCTTTCTTCATATGAAAGGCCTGCCATCCCAGGAATCAGTCTGGTGAACCTTCTCTGTACTTCCTCTATGGCAAAAATGTCTTTCCTCAGATTAGGAGACCAAAACTGTACGCAATACTCCAGGTGTGGTCTCACCAATACCCTGTACAACTGCGGTAGAACCTCCCTGCTCCTATACTCAAATCCTTTTGCTAACATACCATTGGCTTTCTTCACTGCCTGCTGCACCTGCATGCCTACTTTCAATGACTGGTGTACCATGACACCCAGGTCTCGTTGCATCTCCCCTTTTCCTAATCGGCCACCATTCAGGTAATAGTCTACTTTCCTGTTCTTGCCACCAAAGTGGATAACCTCACATTTATCCACATTATACTGCAGAATGGTCGGAGAAGAGCATCCTCACCTGTACTTGCTTTGTTCCCAGCACTTGGCTCCAACACGCCGATCTCTGCCTCTGCTGCTGCTTGGCCCACGATGCTGGGCTCACACTGGGGAGGGAGGGAGCGGAGGGAGAGACTCAGAACAGTTCCTACAGAGAAGCAAACAGTCTGAGAATTCCCAACCCCACAGTCTCCATTGGTGGGAGAGTCCAGGACTAGAGGTCACGCTCAGATTTAAAGGACGTTCCTTTAGGAAGTAGAGGAGGAGGAATTTCTTTAGTCAGAGGGCGGTGAATCTGTGGGATTCTTTGCCACAGACGGCTGTGGAGGCCACAAGTCAGTGGATATATTTAAGGCAGAGATAGATCGATTCTTGATTAGTGCGGGTGTCAGAGGTTATGGGGAGAAGGCAGGAGAATGGGGTTAGGTGGGAGAGATAGATCCGTTTAGAAGGATGAGAGGGTATCTCATTGAAACATATAAGATTGTTAAGGGCTTGGACAGGAAACATGTTCCCGATGTTGGGGGAGTCCACACACAGTTTAAGAATAAGGGGCAAGCCATTTAGAACGGAGACAAGGAAACACTTTTTCTCACAGAGAGTGGAGAGTCTGTGGAATTCTCTGCCTCAGGGAGGCCGGTTCTCTGGATGCTTTCAAGAGGGAGCTAGATAGGGCTCTTAAAGATAGCGGAGTCAGGGGATATGGGGAGAAGGCAGGAACGGGGTACTGATTGGGGATGGTACACAAAATTGCTGGGGAAACTCAGCGGGTGCAGCAGCATCTATGGAGCGAAGGAAATAGGCGACGTTTCGGGCCGAAACCCTTCTTCAGAATTTAGAAGATTGAGGGGGGATTGAGGGGGGATCTTGTAGAAATCCCCAATCAGTACCCCGTTCCTGCCTTCTCCCCATATCCCCTGACTCCGCTATCTTTAAGAGCCCTATCTAGCTCCCTCTTGAAAGCATCCAGAGAACCGGCCTCCCTGAGGCAGAGAATTCCACAGACTCTCCACTCTCTGTGAGAAAAAGTGTTTCCTTGTCTCCTCTTCAGAAGGGTTTCGGCCCGAAACGTCGCCTATTTCCTTCGCTCCATAGATGCTGCTGCACCCGCTGAGTTTCCCCAGCAATTTTGTGTACCTTCGATATTCCAGCATCTGCAGTTCCCTTTTGAATACTGATTGGGGATGATCAGCCATGATCACATTGAATGGCGGTGCTGGCTCGAAGGGCCGAATGGCCTCTACTCCTGCACCTATTGTCTATTGTCAGCCACGATTGAATGGCGGAGTAGACCTGATGGGGCGAATGGTCTAATTCTATTCCTATTCCTTATGACTATTATTATTATTATTATTATTATTATTATTTATTATTAAATTATTGAAAACATTAGCGACGCAGTGGTGCTGGTTTCCAACAGGAACGGTGACGGACGCACCACACATCTCTGTCCTCCGTGGGATTTTGATGTGTGTGTGCTTTATCATCATTCCTCGCAATAAACAGAGGATGTACTTTCTGAGGAAACACAATCTGCCACAGGCAATGATGGTCCAGTTCTATACGTCCATCATCTGTCCTCACCTTCTCCATCATTCAACTCCCCCTCCCATTCCATACCCGACCTTTCTGTCCTGGGTCTCCTCCATTGCCAGTCAGCACCACCAGAAACTGGAGGAGCAACACCTCATGTTCCGCTTGGGCAGACTACTTCTTCTTCTTGTAGGATTCCGGCAGTGTAGATGCTGCTAAGCGTATTACTGCCCTCCACAGGTCAAAGTTTGAACTAAATCCTTACATACAGTCCTGTAACTTGCAGGAATTGAAGAACAGCCCTGGATATCAGTTGATGTTTCTCACTGTGTCCAAACAGAGATAAAACAGAAAAAGCCTCAACTCCAAGTCCTGTCAGTCTAACAAACAATACTTTTCTTTCTACCCTGTACTTTTTACATTCTAGGAAAACATGTTTAACTGTCTCATTACTCCCACATTCAGCTTGGGCAGTCTGCATCCCAGTGGCCTGAACATTGACTTCTCCAATTTCCGGTAGCCCTTGCTGTCTCCTCCCCTTCTCAGCTCTCCCTCTTCCCTCTGGCTCCTCCTCTTCCTTTCATCTTCCTTTCATCTTCCCACCCCCCAACCCCCCCCCCCCCACCCCCCACCGCCACCCAGCATCAGTCTGAAGAAGGGTTTCGGCCCAAAATGTTGCCTATTTCCTTCGCTCTATAGATGCTGCTGCACCCGCTGAGTTTCTCCAGCAATTTTGTCTGCCTTCTCCATCATTCTGGCAGGCAGGTTTGCCACTGCTACACGGGTGGTTTTAAACTGAATAAGGGGGGTGGGGTGTCGAATGGGATAGTGGAGGATGGAGTTAAAGGGAAAGGGTTTCTTAAATGTGTGAGCGTAGAGACAGAGGGGTGTAAAATGAGGGTAGAAGCAATAGGTAGCAAGGTGAAAAGTAAAAGTGGCAGGCCGGAAAATCCAGGGCAAAAATCAAAAAGGGCCACTTTTCAACATAATTGTATAAGGGGTAAGAGTGTTGTAAAAACAAGCCTGAAGGCTTTGTGTCTCAATGCAAGGAGCATTCGTAATAAGGTGGATGAGTTGAATGTGCAGATAGCTATTAATGACTATGATATAGTTGGGATCACGGAGACATGGCTCCAGGGTGACCAAGACTGGGAGCTGAACATCCAGGGATATTCAATATTCAGGAGGGATAGAGAGAAAGGAAAAGGAGGTGGGGTAGCGTTGCTGATTAGAGAGGAGATTAACGCAATAGAAAGGAAGGACATTAGTTTGGAGGATGTGGAATCGGTATGGGTAGAGCTGCGAAACACTAAGGGGCAGAAAACGCTGGTGGGTGTTGTGTACAGGCCACCTAACAGTAGTAGTGAAGTTGGAGATGGTATCAAACAGGAAATTAGAAATGCGTGCGACAAAGGCAAAACCGTTATAATGGGTGACTTCAATCTACATATAGATTGGGTGAATCAAATTGGCAGGGGTGCTGAGGAAGAGGATTTCTTGGAATGTATGCGGGATAGTTATCTAAATCAACATGTAGAGGAACCAACGAGAGAGCAGGCTATTTTAGACTGGGTATTGAGTAATGAGGAAGTGTTAGTTAGCAGTCTTGTTGTATGTGCCCCCTTGGGCAAGAGTGACCATAATATGGTTGAGTTCTTCATTAGGATGGAGAGTGACATTGTTAATTCAGAAACAATGGTTCTGAACTTAAAGAAAGGTAACTTTGAGGGTATGAGATGTGAATTGGCCAAGATTGACTGGCAATTAATTCTAAAAGGGTTGACGGTGGATATGCAATGGAAGACATTTAAAGACTGCATGGATGAACTACAAAAATTGTTCATCCCAGTTTGGCAAAAGAATAAATCAGGGAAGGTAGTACATCCGTGGATAACAAGGGAAATCAGGGATAGTATCAAAGCGAAGGATGATGCGTACAAATTAGCCAGAAAAAGCAGCATACCGGAGGACTGGGAGAAATTCAGAGACCAGCAGAGGAGGACAAAGGGCTTAATTAGGAAAGGAAAAATAGATTATGAAAGAAAACTGGCAGGGAACATAAAAACTGACTGCAAAAGTTTTTATAGATATGTGAAAAGAAAGAGATTAGTTAAAACAAATGTAGGTCCCTTGCAGTCAGAAACAGGTGAGTTGATCATGGGGAACAAGGATATGGCGGACCAATTGAATAACTACTTTGGTTCCGTCTTCACTAAGGAAGACATAAATAATCTGCCGGAAATAGCAGGGGACCGCGGGGTCAAAGGAGTTGGAGGAATTGAGTGAAATCCAGGTTAGCCGGGAAGTGGTGTTGGGTAAATTAAATGGATTAAAGGCCGATAAATCCCCAGGGCCAGATAGGCTGCATCCCAGAGTACTTAAGGAAGTAGCTCCAGAAATAGTGGATGCATTAGTAATAATCTTTCAAACTCTTTAGATTCTGGAGTAGTTCCTGAGGATTGGCGGGTAGCAAACGTAACCCCACTTTTTAAGAAGGGAGGGAGAGAGAAAACGGGGAATTACAGACCAGTTAGTCTAACATCGGTAGTGGGGAAACTGCTAGAGTCAGTTATTAAAGATGGGATAGCAGCACATTTGGAAAGTGGTGAAATCATTGGACAAAGTCAGCATGGATTTACAAAAGGCAAATCATGTCTGACGAATCTTATAGAATTTTTCGAGGATGTAACTAGTAGCGTGGATAGGGGAGAACCAGTGGATGTGGTGTATCTGGACTTCCAGAAGGCTTTCGACAAGGTCCCACATAAGAGATTAGTTTACAAACTTAAAGCACACGGCATTGGGGGTTCAGTATTGATGTGGATAGAGAACTGGCTGGCAAACAGGAAGCAAAGAGTAGGAGTAAATGGGTCCTTTTCACAATGGCAGGCAGTGACTAGTGGGGTACCGCAAGGCTCAGTGCTGGGACCCCAGCTATTTACAATATATATTAATGATCTGGATGAGGGAATTGAAGGCAATATCTCCAAGTTTGCGGATGACACTAAGCTGGGAGGCAGTGTTAGCTGTGAGGAGGATGCTAGGAGACTGCAAGGTGACTTGGATAGGCTGGGTGAGTGGGCAAATGTTTGGCAGATGCAGTATAATGTGGATAAATGTGAGGTTATCCATTTTGGTGGCAAAAACAGGAAAGCAGACTATTATCTAAATGGTGGCCTACTAGGAAAAGGGGAGATGCAGCGAGACCTGGGTGTCATGGTACACCAGTCATTGAAAGTGGGCATGCAGGTGCAGCAGGCAGTGAAGAAAGCGAATGGTATGTTAGCTTTCATAGCAAAAGGATTTGAGTATAGGAGCAGGGAGGTTCTACTACAGTTGTACAGGGTCTTGGTGACACCACACCTGGAGTATTGCGTACAGCTTTGGTCTCCAAATCTGAGGAAGGACATTATTGCCATAGAGGGAGTGCAGAGAAGGTTCACCAGACTGATTCCTGGGATGTCAGGACTGTCTTATGAAGAAAGACTGGATAGACTTGGTTTATACTCTCTAGAATTTAGGAGATTGAGAGGGGATCTTATAGAAACTTATAAAATTCTTAAGGGGTTGGACAGGCTAGATGCAGGAAGATTGCTCCCGATGTTGGGGAAGTCCAGGACAAGGGGTCACAGCTTAAGGATAAGGGGGAAATCCTTTAAAACCGAGATGAGAAGAACTTTTTTCACACAGAGAGTGGTGAATCTCTGGAACTCTCTGCCACAGAGGGTAGTCGAGGCCAGTTCATTGGCTATATTTAAGAGGGAGTTAGATGTGGCCCTTGTGGCTAAGGGGATCAGGGGGTATGGAGAGAAGGCAGGTACCGGATACTGAGTAGGATGATCAGCCATGATCATATTGAATGGCGGTGCAGGCTCGAAGGGCCGAATGGCCTAATCCTGCACCTAATTTCTATGTTTCTATGTTTCTATAATAATAATATAATAATAATAATATATCTTTTATTGTCATTGCACGTCAGTGCAACGAGATTTAGTATGCAGCTCCACTGATCATGGTCTGGTTTGGCTCAGCCACCAAGCACGACATCCGGAGGCTGCAGCGAATCGTCCGATCAGCTGAGAAGGTTATTGGCAGCAACCTTCCCTCCATTGATGAACTGTACACTACAAGGGCCAGGAAGCGAGCGGGCAAGATCATCTCTGACCCCTGTCAGCCTGGCCACTAACTCTTTGAATCACTTCCCTCTGGAAGGCGACTCCGGACTATCAAAGCTGCCACAGCCAGACATAAAAACAGCTTTTTTCCCATGAGTAGCAGCACTACTCAATAACCAAAAATCTGTCGCCTCCTTTTACATAGAAAATAGGTACAGGATGAGGCCATTCGGCCCTTCGAGCCAGCACCGCCATTCATTGTGATCATGGCTGATCGTCCCCAATCAATAACCCGTGTCTGCCTTCTCCCCACATCCCTTGATTCCACTAGTCCCTAGAGCTCTACCTAAATCTTAAATCCATCCAGTGACTTGGCCTCCACTGCCCTCTGTGGCAGGGAATGCCACAAATTCACTACTCTCTGGGTGAAATCTTTTTTTCTCACCTCAGTCTTAAATGGCCTCCCCTTTATTCTAAGACTGGGGAGACCACAGTCTTTTGGGATTTTATTTAATTCACATGTTTAATCAATAATGTTTTATTATTAATGTTTAATGTTTTATGTGCCAATAGACAATAGGTGCAGGAGTAGGCCATTTGGCCCTTCGATCATGGCCTTTACATACAACTATACATGTCCCTACTGAAAGTAAGCATGCAGGTACAGCAGGCAGTGAAGAAAGCTAATGGCATGTTGGCCTTTATAACAAGAGGAGTTGAGCATAGGAGCAAAGAGTTCCTTCTGCAGTTGTACAGGGCCCTAGTGAGACCACACCTGGAGTATTGTGTGCAGTTTTGGTCTCCAAATCCGAGGAAGGACATTATTGCTATTGAGGGAGTGCAGCGTAGGTTCACCAGGTTCTGGACTCGCCCAACATTGGGAACATTTTTCCTGCATCTAGCTTGTCCAGTCATTTTATAATTATATATGTTTCTATAAGATCCCCCTCATCCTTCTAAACTCCAGTGAATACAGCCTATTCTTTTCAATCTTTCCTCATATGACAGTCCCGCCATCCCAGGGATCAATCTCGTGAACCTACGCTGCACCGCCTCAATCACAAGGATGTCCTTCCTCTAATTAGGAGACCAAAACTGTACACAATACACCAGATGTGGTCTCACCAGAGCCCTATACAACTGGAATATACTTGGTCTAGTAGTATTATAAAAATAAATATTATAAATGAATATATATCAGTATATATGGACCTGATGGACCAGCAGCGCTTTACTGAGGGCAGGGCAAACAGGTGATACAGCATGAAAAGCTGGCTCCTCGGCCCCACCGCGTCTGTGCCGACCAGCGATCACCCCGTACTCTAGTTTAGTTTCACTGTTGCACCGAACACCACAGCCCCACCCGGCTTGGACCCCTAACTTGAGGAAGGACATCCTTGCTATTGAGGGAGTGCAGCGTAGGTTCACCAGGTTAATTCCCGGGATGGCGGGACTGTCATATGCTGAGAGAATGGAGCGGCTGGGCTTGTACACTCTGGAGTTTAGAAGGATGAGAAGGGATCTCATTGAAACATATAAGATTTTTTAGGGTTTGTATGCGCTAGAGGCTGGAAACATGTTCCCGATGTTGGGGGAGTCCAGAACCAGGGGTCACCCAGTTTAAGAATAAGGGGTAAGTCATTTGGAACGGAGACGAGGAAACACTTTTTCTCACAGAGAATTGTGAGTCTGTGGAATTCTCTGCCTCAGAGGGCGGTTGAGGCCGGTTCTCTGGATACTTTCAAGGGAGAGCTAGATAGGGCTCTTAAAGATAGCGGAGTCAGGGGATATGGGGAGAAGGCAGGAACGGGGTACTGATTGGGGATGATCAGCCATGATCACATTGAATGGCGGTGCTGGCTCGAAGGGCTGAATGGCCTCTACTCCTGCACCTATTGTCGATATCAATTCCTCCAGGACAATCAACCCGCCCCTAACCACGCATGGCGAATGTCCTACAAAGGAAAAGGGGGTGAAGCTAATGCACTACACAATCTCCGGGGTTCGGGCAATCAGCCGCCCTGCGGACTAAGCTCTCGCCCCGGACCCTGTCTACCGAATGCTCCGAAGAGGGAACAAGAGGGCGGCGATGCGTTACACAGGGTGCGGGTTCACCCTCATCGTGGCGCCGACGCGTGTATATGGCATGGCTCCACCCGCATGGGGAAGGGGAGACATGAGGTACACAGTTGCTGGGTGCCCAAGCGCCGACGCGCCCCGAACGTTGCATATTCCATAGCTTCACCAGTATGGGAAAGGGGAGACATGAGGTATACAGGGTGTGGGGTTCAACCTCCCGGGCGCCGACTTGCCCCGCACCCTGTATATGGCATAGCTCTGCCCGCATGGGGAAGGGGAGAAATGAGGTACACAGGGTGCGGGGTTCACCATAACCGGGCGCCGACCTGCCCCGCACCCTGCATATTCCATAGCTCCGCCCGCATGGGGAAGGGGAGACATGAGGTACACAGGGTGCGGGGTTCAACCTCCCGGGCGCCGACCTGCCCCGCACCCTGCATATTCCATAGCTCCGCCCGCATGGGGAAGGGGAGACATGAGGTGCACAGGGTGCGGGGTTCACCCTAACCGGGCGCAGACAGGCCCGAGACGCTGCATATTCCATAGCTCCGCCCGCATGGGGAAGGGGAGACATGAGGTGCACAGGGTGCGGGGTTCACCCTAACCGGGCGCAGACAGGCCCGAGACGCTGCATATTCCATGGCTCCGCCCGCATGGGGAAAGGGAGACATGAGGTACACAGGGTGCGGGGTTCACCCTAACCGGGCGCAGACAGGCCCGAGACGCTGCATATTCCATGGCTCCGCCCGCATGGGGAAGGGGAGACATGAGGTACACAGGGTGCGGGGTTCCCCCTAACCGGGCGCAGACACGCCCGAGACGCTGCATATTCCATGGCTCCGCCCGCATGGGGCAGGGGAGACATGAGGTACACAGGGTGCGGGGTTCACCCTAACCGGGCGCAGACACGCCCGAGACGCTGCATATTCCATGGCTCCGCCCGCATGGGGAAGGGGAGACATGAGGTACACAGGGTGCGGGGTTCCCTCGGCTCCGCCCCGCCCCCACCGCGGCTTCACAAAGCGCCAGAGCAATGGCCGCCGTCCGCTCGCTGCCGACTCGGGGCCCAAGGTGTGGGGGGGGGGGGGGATGGAACCGGGACCAAAGGGGGGCGGTGGGGAGGAGGGAGAGAGGGGGGCGAACCGGACGGGGACTAGTGGCGGGGACGGGACGGTGGGGGAAGGGAAGGGGGGGTTCGGGGGAAGAAGATTCGTCTCCACCGCCGCTCGCTCACCTCAGCATCCAGGGACGCCATGGCTGTCGGCCCGTGACATCAGCGCGTAACGTGGGGCGGGGCCTGTGCGACCGGGGGCGTGGTCTCGCCTACGTGGGGGCGGGGTCTAGTGGACGTGTGACGTCATATGCCCAACGTGTGACGTGCTTTGCCAACGTGGGGCGGGGCCTAGGGGACGTGTGACGTCCCATGTCCGACGTGTGACGTTTCCTTGCCAACCTGGGGGCGTGGTCTCGCCAACGTGGGGCGGTGCCTGGGCGACGTGTGACGTCACATTCCCAACGTGGAGCGGGTCCTGGCCGACGTGTGACGTCGCATTCCCAACGTGCGACGTGCCCCTGCCAACCTGGGGGCGTGGTCTCGCCCGCGTGGGGCGGGGCCTGGCTGACGTGTGACGTCGCACGGCCAGCGTGGGGCGGGGCCTGGGCAATGTGGGGGCGTGGCTTGTCCTACGTGGGGGCGGGGCCACGTCTCTTAAAGGGGCAGCGTCCCCCCTTCTTGATCATGTTTCAGAAAGAACTGCAGATGCTGGAAAAATCCAAGTTGGACACAAAAATCCCTGGTCAACTCATCCCTTCCCACCCAAACCACCCCCTCCCCGGGCACTTTCCCCTGCAACCGCAAGAGATGCTACACTTGTCGCTTTACCTGCCCCCTCGACTCCATCCAAGGACCCAAGCAGTCGTTCCAGGTGAGGCAGAGGTTCACCTGCATCTCCTCCAACCTCATCTATTGCATCCGCTGTTCCCGGTGTCAGCTGATCTACATCGGTGAGACCAAGCGCAGGCTTGGCGATCGCTTCGCCCAACACCTCCGCTCAGTTCGCAATAACCAACCTGATCTCCCGGTGGCTCAGCACTTCAACTCCACCTCCCATTCCCAATCTCAATCCGACCTTTCTGTCCTGGGCCTCCTCCATGGCCAGAGTGAGCACCACCGCAAATTGGAGGAGCAGCACCTCATATTCCGCTTGGGCAGTTTACACCCCAGCGGTATGAACATTGAATTCTCTAATTTCATTTTGTCCCTCCTTCCCCTCCCCCTTCCCAGCTCTCCCATAGCCTACTGCCTCCACTTCCTTTCATCTTCCCACCCCCCCCCCCCCATCCGACATCAGTCTGAAGAAGGGTCTCGACCCGAAACGTCGCCTATTCCTTCTCTCCATAGCTGCTGCCTCACCCGCTGAGTTTCTCCAGCAATTTTGTCTACCTGAGGTCTTAATCATTTTCACATGTACGGAGGTACAGTGAAAAGCTTTCTTGTTGCGTGTTATCAATCCAGTAAAGGCAATACATGATTGGAGTCGATCCATTTGCAGTGTACGTGATAAGGAAACGTCACCTACTCCTGCGACTATTGTCTATTGAAATATAGTGAAGGCCA
This sequence comes from Amblyraja radiata, assembly GCF_010909765.2. Taxonomy (NCBI): domain Eukaryota; kingdom Metazoa; phylum Chordata; class Chondrichthyes; order Rajiformes; family Rajidae; genus Amblyraja; species Amblyraja radiata. Next base: position 547,210 of record NC_045985.1, on the reverse strand, counting down.
GCACAAATCAGAGGCCGGCAACAGACTGGGGGTGTCAGGGAGCACGCCTGCCTGCCGGCGCTATATAAATGCAGGTGTTTCTTGTTTGCAGAGTGACTGCCCCCGGCCGCCAGTGAGAGCCGCCGACACGGTGGATACGGCCTGACGGGTGAGTACCAGGCATTCACACGCAGACGGCTCTGATCCCGCCCCCCTCTTCCTCCCCCCGCGGGCCTCAGTAGCCGGGCCGAACGGCCTCCCCTGGCCCAAACACACTGCACGGGGGGATTCTGCAGATGAACATTGGGGTTTAACTTGATGACTTCTCCAAAGGGGCCGACGGGCTGAACGGTCTCTTTGCTGTAATTCTATGACTTCTGGGTATGGATCCAGCAGTTCCCAGATACAGTCATACAATGACTGAGTGATACAGTTTGGAAACAGGCCCTTCGGCCCCAACTTGTCCACACCAGCCAACATGCCCCATCTACACTAGTCACAGAGTGATACAGTGTGGAAACAGGCCCTTCAGCCCAACTTGCCCACACCGGCCAACAATGCCCCAGCTACACTAGTCCCACCTGCCTCCACTTGGTCCATATACCTCCAAACCTGTCCTATCCATGTACCTGTCCAAGTGTTTCTTAAACGATGGGATAGTCCCAGCCTCAACTACCCCTCAGCTTATATTAAATCTTTTCCCCTTCACCTTGAACCTATGTCCTCTGGTCCTCGATTCCCCTACTCTGGGTAAGAGACCCTGTGCATCTACCCGATCTATTCCTCTCATGATTTTGTACACCTCTATAAGATCTCCCCTCATCCTCCTGCGCTCCATGGAATAGAGACCCAGCCTACTCAACCTCTCCCTGTAGCTCACACCCTCTAGTCCTGGCAACATCCTCGTAAATCTTCTCCGAACCCTTTCAAGCTTGACAATATCTTTCCTATAACACGGTGCCCAGAACTGAACACAATATTCTAAATGCGGTCTCACCAACGTCTTATACAACTGCAACATGACCTCCCAACTTCTATATTCAATATTCTGACTGATGAAGGCCAAAAGCCTTGTTGACCACCTGATGTACCTGCGACTCAACCTACAAGGAAACATGCACCTGTACTTCCAGATCCCTCTGCTCTACAACGCTACCCAGAGGCCTACCATTCACTGTGTAGGTCCTGCCCTTGTTCGACGTCACAAAATGCAACGCCTCACTATGCGACCTATTCTCGATGAGGGCGGGTGTCAGGGGTTACATGGAAAATAGGTGCAGGAGGAGGCCATTCGGCCCTTCGAGCCAGCACCGCCATTCATTGCGATCATGGCTGATCGTCCCCAATCAGTACCCCGTTCCTGCCTTCTCCCCATATCCCTTGACTCCGCTATTTTTAAGAGCCCTATCTAGCTCTCTCTTGATTAACCTTATAATTTTATATGTTTCTATAAGATAGTCCCTCATCCTTCTAAACTCCAGTTAATACAAGTCAGGGGTTGTGGGGAGAATGCAAATGGGATTGGATGGGTAGGTAGATCAGGAGAGATAGGCAGCTCAAACCCTCTAGTCCTCAGCAGGCGATGGCCCCTCAGCTGTGGTTTACAGCCCTGGTTTTTTTTTTAAACTGGAGAAAAAAGTGCTGGAGGAACTCGGCGGGTCAGTCAGCATCTTTGGAGGGAACGCCCACTGAATGACACACGCCAAACCTCGCCCTTGCGGGAGGGGGCGGTACTGAGGGAGCGGCGCGCCGTGGGACACTCGGACCAGCGAGGTCACTCGGGAAGGATAGTGAAGGGGCGCGGAGCCAATACTCCACTAGGGGGCGGTGAGGAGTGAGCGTGGCTGAGCCGGGTGCCTGACCTGATACCTTCTCTCTCTCCCTCCCCCCCCCTCTCCCCCTCCCCCATCTCCCCTCCTCTCTCTCTCCCACCCCTCCCTCTCTACCCCCCCTTTTGCTTCCTCCCTCCCCTTCTCCCTTCCCTCTCTCCCTATCCCCCCCTCCTCACCCTCCCTTCTTCCCTCTCTCCCCCCTCCCCTCTCCCTCTCTTCCCCTCTCCCCATCCCTCTCCCCCCTCCTTTCTCTCCCCTCTCTCGCTACCCCCTCCCTCTCTCCCTTCCCCGCCCTCTCTCCCCTCTCTCCCGCTCCCTACCTTTCTCCCTCCCCGCCACCCTTCTCCCCTGCCCCCTTCCCCATCCCTCTCAAACCCTTCCCCCTCTCCCCGCTCTCACTCCCCCCTCCCTGTCTCTCCACCCTCTATCTCTCTCTCCCTCACTCCCCCTATCTCTCTCCACCCTCTATCTCTCTCCCCCCTCCCCCTCTCTCTCCCTCCCTACCTCCCTCTACCCCTCCCCCCCCCTGCTGACCCCTCCCTCACTCTCCCCTCCCTCTACCCCTCCCCCCCTCTCTCTCCCCTGCCCCCTCCCCATCCCTCTCAACCCCTCCCCCCTCTCTTCCCCCTCACTCTCCTCCCCCTCCCCCCCCAGCGGTGATCGTGATGAGCTCAGCGGAGCTGCTCCGCTTCCACTTTGCCCAGCACGACGCCCGCTCTCTGCGCCGCATGAACCAGCTGCGCCTGGAGGAGCGTTTCTGCGACGTGACCATCGTGGCGGAACGCCTGCGGTTCCCCGGGCACCGGGTGGTGCTGGCGGCCTGCTCGCCCTTCCTGCGCGACCAGTTCCTGCTCAACCCGTCCCGGGAGGTGCGGGTGGCGCTGGCCGACCGGCCCGAGATGGTGTCGCGGCTCCTGCTGTGCTGCTACACCGGAGCCCTGCACTTCCCCTTCACCGACCTGGTCAACTACCTGACTGCGGCCAGCCACCTCCAGATGGACCATGTGGTGCAGGAGTGCCGGCGAGCCCTGGCCCGATACCTCGACCCACGCATCCTGATCGAGGAGAGCGCGATCCCGGAGCCGGGGATGCAGCCGGCCCCCCGTCCATGGGGCGGGCCGGGCAGGCCGGAGGCAGAGGCATCCCCTGGAGAAGTCTACGTGGTGATCGAACCCGACTCTGAGCCTTCGGAGGACGAGGAGGGAGAAGGGGGGGAAGGGGGGGAAGGGGAGGAGGTGTCGGGGTCTTACTGCCTCTGCCCCCGGCCCCCGGGCCACTCCCACGGCCCCCGGCACTTCGGGTGCCCACGGTGCGCCAAGAGCTATGGCCCGCGGGCCGGGCTGGCCCGTCACGCCCACGGCCATGGGCAGGTCGGGGCCAAACCCTACCGCTGTCCCACCTGCGACAAGACCTTCACCCAGAACCGCTCGCTCAAGGACCACATGAACCTGCACAGTGGCGAGAGGCCCCACCGCTGCCTGTACTGCATGGCATGCTTCGCCCACAAGCCCGCGCTACGCCGGCACCTCAAGGAGCAACACGGAAAAACCACCGCCGACAACTGCCAGCTCGCACGCCTGCAGCCGCCCGACGGCCCCTTCTAGCCCGGGTCTGGCCCGGCCCGGCCCTCTCTAGCCCGGGTCTGGCCCGGCCCTCTCTAGCCCGGGTCTGGCCCCTTCTAGCCCGGGTCTGGCCCCTTCTAGCCCGGGTCTGGCCCCTTCTAGCCCGGGTCTGGCCCCTTCTAGCCCGGGTCTGGCCCTCTCTAGCCCGGGTCTGGCCCTGTAGCCCAGGTCTGGCCCACTCTAGCCCAGGTCTAGCCCTGTAGCCCGGGTCTGGCCAACTCTAGCCCGAGTCTGGCCCTCTCTAGCAGGGTCTGGCCCACTCTAGCCTGGGTGTAACCCGCTCCAAGCCCGGATCTAACCCGCTCCAAGCCCGGATCTAACCCGCTCCAAGCCCGGATCTAACCTGCACCAAGCCCGGGTCTAACCACTCCACGCCAGGGTCTAACCCGCTCCACAGCCCCTAGGTCCACGGCAGTTCGAAGCGCTGGCCAGAGAACTGGACTTCGATGCAGCGTTTAGGACAGACCCTTCGGCCCAACGCCCGCCCTGCTGACCACTTTACCCCGTCCACACTTGTCCCAGTTTGTCCCAGATCCCTCCAAGCTTAGGGGTGCCAGCGGTTACGGGGAGAAGGCAGGAGAATGGGCTTGAGAGAGGGCAAGATGGACCGGCCATGATAGAATGGCGGACTAGACTCGACGGGCCGAATGGTGCGATTCAGTTCCGGCCACGTGTGAACTTGAAGACTCTGCTCTAGGACTGATGAACTTTGTGAAACATTTCCTATCCGTGTACCTGTCCGAATGTCTTATAAATGTTGTTGTTATAAACCTGCCTCAACTACCTCCTCCGGCAGCTCGTTCCATGCACCCACCACCCTCTGTGTAGAAAGAGTTGCCCCTCAGATGCCAATTAAATCTCCCCCCTCACCTTAAACCTATGTCATCTGCTTCTTGATTCCTCTACTGTCAACCAAGGTAAAAGAGTCTGCAATCACCTCATCTATTCCCCTCACGATTAATACACCTCTACAATAGAGTCACAGAGTGATACAATGTGGAAACAGGCCCTTCAGCCCAACTTGCCCACACCGGCCAACAATGCCCCAACTACACTAGTCACAGAGTGATACAGTGTGGAAACAGGCCCTTCCTTCAGCCCAACTTGCCCACACCGGCCAACAATGTCCCATCTACACTAGTCACAGAGTGATACAGTGTGGAAATAGGCCTTTCGGCCCAACTTGCCCACACCGGCCAACAATGTCCCAGCTACACTAGTCCCACCTGCCTGCGCTGGGTCCATATCCCTCTCAACCTGTCCTATCCATGAACCTGTCCAACTGTTTCATAAACGATGGGATAATCCCAGCATCAACTACCTCCTCTGGCAGATTCTTTCAAGAGAGAGCTAGATAGGGCTCTTAAAGATAGCGGAGTCAGGGGATATGGGGAGAAGGCAGGAACGGGGTACTGATTGTGGATGATCAGCCATGATCACATTGAATGGTGGTGCAGGCTCGAAGGGCCGAATGGCCTACTCCTGCACCTATTGTCTATTGTCTATTAGCAGCTTGTTCCATACACCCACCACCCTCTGTGTGAAAAAGTGACCCCTCAGATTGCTATTAATCTTTTCCCCTTCACCATGAACCAATGTCCTCTGGTCCTCGATTCCCCTACTCTGCGTAAAAGACTCTGTGCATCTACCCGATCTATTCCTCTCATGATTTTATACACCTCTATAAGATCTCACCTCATCCTCCTGCGCTCCATGGAATAGAGACCCAGCCTACTCAACCTCTCCCTGTAGCTCACACCTTCTAGTCCTGGCAACATCCTCGTAAATCTTAGGTAGACAAAAGTGCTGGTGAAACTCAGCGGGTGCAGCTGCATCTATGGAGCGAAGGAAATAGGCAACGTTTCGGGCCGAAACCCTTCTTCATCCTCGTAAATCTTCTCTGAACCCTTTCAAGCTTGACAATATCTTTCCTATAACATGGTGCCCAGAGCTGAACACAATATTCTAAATGCGGGCTCACCAACGTCTTATACAACTGCAACATGACCTCCCAACTTCTATACTCAATACTCTGACTGATGAAGGCCAAAGTGCCAAAAGCCTTGTTGACCACCTTATCTACCTGCGACTCAACCTTCAAGGAACCATGCACCTGTACTCCTAGATCCCTCTGCTCTACAACACTACCCAGAGGCCTACCATTCACTGTGTAGGTCCTGCCCTTGTTCGACGTCACAAAATGCAACACTTCACACTTCTCTGTATTAAATTCCATCAACCATTCCTCCGCACACCTGGCCAATCGATCCAGATCCCGATGCTGCTGCTGTCGTTTGGTTCTTGCTCTCTCTACCTTTAACCTAGGTAAAAGCATTCACCTCATCTATTCCCCTCATGACTTAATAAACCTCTACAATAGAGTCATAGAGTGATCCAGCGTGGAAACAGGCCCTTCAGCCCAACATGCCCACCATGGCCAACAATGTCCCATCTACACTAGTCACAGAGTGATACAGTGTGGAAACAGGCCCTTCGGCCCAACTTGCCCACACCGGCCAACAATGTCCCATCTACACTAGTCATAGAGTGATACAGTGTGGAAACAGGCCCTTCGGCCCTACTTGCCCACACCGGCCAACAATGTCCCATCTACACTAGTCACAGAGTGATACAGTGTGGAAACAGGCCCTTTAGCCCAACTTGCCCACCATGGCCAACAATGTCCCATCTACACTAGTCACAGAGTGATACAGTGTGGAAACAGGCCCTTCGGCCCAACTTGCCCACACCGGCCAACAATGTCCCAGCTATGCTAGTCCCACCTGCCTGCACTTGGTCCATATCCCTCCAAACCTGTCCATGTACCTGTCTAACTGTTTCTTAAACATTGGGATAGCCCCAGCCTCAACTACCTCCTCTGGCAGCTTGTTCCATACACCCATGTGTGAAAAAGTTACCCCTCAGATTCCTATTAAATCTTTTCCCCTTCACCTTGAACCTATGTCCTCTGGTCCTCGATTCCCCTATTCTGGGCAAGAGACCCAGAGTAGGGGCCACACAGTTTAAGAATAAGGGGTAAGCCATTTAAAACGGAGACGAGGAAACACTTTTTCTCACAGAGAGTTGTGAGTCTGTGGAATTCTCTGCCTCAGAGGGCGGTGGAGGCCAATTCTCCGGATACTTTCAAGAGAGAGCTAGATAGGGCTCTTAAAGATAGTGGAGTTAGGGGATATGGGGAGAAGGCAGGAACGGGGTACTGATTGGGGATGATCAGCCATGATCACAGTGAATGGAGGTGCTGGCTCGAAGGGCCGAATGGCCTCCTCCTGCACCTATTGTCTATTGGCTCTGTGCATCTACCCGATCTACTCCTCGAAAGATTCCCCACCATCCTCCTGGGCTCCAAGGAATAAAGTCCTAGTCTGCCTAACCAGGTGCAGGAGTAGGCCATTCGGCCCTTCCAGCCAGCACCGCCATTCACTGTGATCATGGCTGATCGTCCTAAATCAATATTGCTATTGAGGGAGCACACTCTGGAGTTTAGAAGGATGAGCGGGCACCTTATTGAAACATATAAGATTGTTAAGGGTTTGGACACGCTAGAGGCAGGAAACATGTTCCCGATGTTGGGGGAGTCCAGAACCTGGGGCCACACACAGTTTAAGAATAAGGGGTAAGCCATTTAGAACGGAGACAAGGAAACACTTTTTCTCACAGAGAGTTGTGAGTCTGTGGAATTCTCTGCCTGTCTATTGTCTAATAGACAATAGGTGCATGAGTAGGCCATTCGGCCCTTCCAGCCAGCACCGACATTCTCTGTGATCATGGCTGATCTTCCTAAATCAATAGATAATAGGTGCAGGAGTAGGCCATTCGGCCCTTCCAGCCAGCACCACCATTCAATGTGATCATGGCCGATCATCCACAATTGTCCCCAGTGTGTGTAGGACATTGTTGGTGTGCGGGGATCGCTGGTCGGCACGGATTTAGTGCATTATTCCGCGCTGTATCTCTAAACTAAACCAAACCAACATAATGAAATGTGTCAAGAATATATAATTGTCCCATGTTCCAGCAACTGAAAATCAATGTCTTATTTACTGCAGCCTTTTATAGGGCCAGAAATAATGTATAATATAAAGATAGATAAATAACAACAGTGTGAACTGTGAGGAGGATGCTATGAGAATGCAGGGTGACTTGGACAGGTTGGGTGAGTGGGCAGATGCATGGCAGATGCAGTTTAATGTGGATAAATGTGAGGTTATCCACTTTGGTGGCAAAAACAGGAAGGCTGATTATTATCTGAATGGTGTCAAGTTTGGAAATGGGGAAGTACAACAAGATCTGGGGGCCCTTGTACATCAGTCTATGAATGTAAGCATGCAGGTACAGCAGGCAGTGAAGAAAGCGAATGGCATGTTGGCCTTGTTGGCGGAGCAGGGCGGTTCTCTGGATACTTTCAAGAAAGAGATAGAGCTCTTAAAGATAGCGGAGTCAGGGGATATGGGGAGAAGGCAGGAACGGGGTACTGATTGTGGACGATCAGCCATGATCACAGTGAATGGCGGTGCTGGCTCGAAGGGCCGAATGGCCTCCTCCTGCACCTATTGTCTATTGTGTCTCCTGTGTGGTCTCCTCAGTCGCCCAAAGAGTCATAGATTGTCTATAATGCTAGGAAAACATAACAGTGCAATCAGGCGTACAAAATCATGAGAGGAATAGATCAGGTAGATGCACAGAGTCTTTTACCCAGAGTAGGGGAATCGAGGACCAGAGGACATAGGTTCAAGGTGAAGGGGAAAAGATTTAATAGGAATCTGAGGGGTAACGTCTCCACACAGAGGGTGGTGGGTGTATGGAACAAGCTGCCAGAGGAGGTAGTTGAGGCTGGGACTATCCCAACGTTTAAGAAACAGTTGGACAGGTACATGGATCGGACGGGTTTGGAGGGATATGGACCAAACGCAGGCAGGTGGGACTAGTGTAGATGGGGCATGTTGGCCGGTGTGGGCAAGTTGGGCCGAAGGGCCTGTTTCCACACTGTATCACTCTGTGACTAGTGTAGATGGGGCATGTTGGCCGGTGTGGGCAAGTTGGGCCGAAGGGCCTGTTTCCACACTGTATCACTCTCCCTTCTCCCCTCCCTCTTCCTCTCTCCTCCCTCCCTCCCCTCTGTCCCCCCTCTCTCCCCCCTCCCCTCCCTCTCCCCCTCCACCCCTCCCTCTCTCCCTCTCCCCCCATCCCTCTCTCCCCCTCCCTCTCCCCCTCCCTCTCTCCCCTCTCTCTCCCCTCCCTCTCCCCCCCCCCCTCTCCCCCTCCCTCTCTCCCCCCCTCCCTCCCTCCCTCCCTCCCTCTCTCCCTCTCTCCCTCTCTCCCTCCCCCTTCCCTCTCTCCCCGGTCCCTTTAAGAGACTCCCCTGCTCCGCGATCGGAAGCGGGAGAGGGGGAACGTTGCCCCTTTAAGGCGTCCCCCCTCTGCGAGCCGGCGTCTTAAAGCGACACGCTCCACGTCCGCGCGGGAAGCAGGCGGGGAGCGGGGCCGAGTCATGCCGGCTTTAAGAGCGTGCGCTGCGTCTTAAAGGGGACACCGCGCGTCCGGGCGACGAGGGGTTGGACGCCGCGCCGGAGAAAACGGGTGAGTGTGAAGCAGGCGGCGTCTCTCTAGACCCCCCTCCCCCTGGTCAACTCGTCCCACCCCCACCCCTGGCACTTCCCCCTGCAACCACCAGAGATGCAACACCTGTCCTCTTTACCTCTCCCCTAGACTCCATCCAGGTGAGGCTGAGGATCACCTGTATCTCCAGGTGTGGCAGAGGATCACCTGTATCTCCAGGTGTGGCAGAGGATCACTTGTATCTCCAGGTGTGGCAGAGGATCACCTGTATCTCCAGGTGTGGCAGAGGATCACTTGTACCTGTATCTCCAGGTGTGGCAGAGGATCACCTGTATCTCCAGGTGTGGCAGAGGATCACTTGTACCTCCAGGTGTGGCAGAGGATCACTTGTACCTGTATCTCCAGGTGTGGCAGAGGATCACCTGTATCTCCAGGTGTGGCAGAGGATCACTTGTACCTCCAGGTGTGGCAGAGGATCACCTGTATCTCCAGGTGTGGCAGAGGATCACCTGTATCTCCAGGTGTGGCAGAGGATCACCTGTATCTCCAGGTGTGGCAGAGGATCACTTGTACCTCCAGGTGTGGCAGAGGATCACCTGTATCTCCAGGTGTGGCAGAGGATCACCTGTATCTCCAGGTGTGGCAGAGGATCACTTGTACCTCCAGGTGTGGCAGAGGATCACCTGTACCTCCAGGTGAGGCTGAGGATCACCTGTATCTCCAGGTGTGGCAGAGGATCACCTGTATCTCCAGGTGAGGCTGAGGATCACTTGTACCTCCAGGTGTGGCAGAGGATCACCTGTACCTCCAGGTGTGGCAGAGGTTGCAGGTGATGGACATCTGACCGACATCCACTATAAACCCACTGACTCCCATGGCTATCTAGACTACACTTCTTCCCACCCTGCTTCCTGTAAGGACTCCATCCCCTACTCCCAATTCCTCCGTCTACGCCGCATCTGCTCCCAGGATGAGGCGTTCCACACCAGGGCATCGGAGATGTCCTCATTCTTCAGAGAACGGGGGTTCCTCTCCCCTTCCATAGATGAGGCTCGCTCCAGGGTCTCTTCAATACCCGCAACACTGCTCTCTCTCCCCATCCCCCCACTTGTAACAAGGGCAGAGTCCCCCTAGTCCTCACCTTCCACCCCACCAGCCGTCACATACAAAAAATAGTCCTCCGACATTTTCGCCACCTCCAACGTGACCCCACCACTGGCCACATCTTCCCATCTCCCCCCCTGTCTGCTTTCCGCAGAGACCGCTCCCTCCGTAACTCCCGGGTCAATTTGTCCCTTCCCACCCGAACCACCCCCGCTCCGGGCACTTTCCCATGCAACCGCAAGAGATGCTACACTTGTTGCTTTACCTCCCCCCTCGACTCCATTCAAGGACCACAAGCAGTCGTTCCAGGTGAGGCAGAGGTTCACCTGAATCTCCTCCAACCTCATCTATTGCATCCGCTGCTCTAGATGTCAGCTGCTCTACATCGGTGAGACCAAGCACAGGCTTGGCGATCGTTTCGCCCAACACCTCCGCTCAGTCCGCAACAACCAACCTGATCTCCCGGTGGCTCAGCGCTTCAACTCCCCCTCCCATTCCCAATCCGACCTTTCTGTCCTGGGCCTCCTCCATGGCCAGAGTGAGACCCACCGTAAATTGGAGGAGCAGCACCTCATATTTCGCTTGGGTAGTTTACACCCCAGCGGTATGAACATTGACTTCTCCAATTTCAGGTAGTCCCTGCTTTCTCCTCCTCCTTCCCAGCTCTCCCACAGCCCACTGTCTCCGCCACTTCCTTTCTTCTTCCCGCCCACCCCCCCCCCCACCCTCACATCAGTCTGAAGAAGGGTCTCGACCCGAAACGTCGCCTATTTCCTTCGCTCCATAGATGCTGCCTCACCCGCTGAGTTTCTCCAGCATTTTTGTCTAGCGGCATCTCTCTAGGAGTGGGCGGTGGGTGTCAAACCGGGGGCAAGATGGTCGGACTGTGAGGTGGTCCCTTTAAGGGGTGATGCCTTAGATGGGAGATAGAATGGATGACCAGTGGGGAAGGGGGGGGGAGGACAAATGTTGTTCCTTTGAGGTATTTTATGTTTAAAGACGGCAACTTGCAGGGACAGGGTGGGGAAGCAGGGAGAAGCGCTGGTGGACACAAAATGCTGGAGTAACTCAGCGGGTCAGGCAGCATCTAAGGGTAAGGCTCCCGATGTTGGGGGAGTCCAGAACCAGGGGCCACACAGTTAAAGAATAAGGGGTAAGCCATTTAGAACGGAGATGAGGAAACACTTTTTCACACAGAGAGTTGTGAGCCTGTGGAATTCTCTGCCTCAGAGGGCGGTGGAGGCCGGTTCTCTGGATGCTTTCAAGAGAAAGCTAGATAGAGCTCTTAAAGATAGTGGAGTCAGGGGATATGGGGAGAAGGTAGGAACGGGGTACTGATTGGGGATGATCAGTCATGATCACATTGAATGACGATGCTGGCTCGAAAGGCCGAATGGAATACTCCTGCACCTGTTGTCTATTGTCGAATTTTGGTATTGGGGGTAGAGTGCTGACATGGATAGAAAATTGATAGGAATTAACAGATCAGAATGGCAGGCAGTAACTAGTGGGTGCAAGGCTCGGTGCTGGAACCCGCAGCTATTTACAATATATATTAACGACTTAGTATCCAGAGAACCGGCCTCCACCGCCCTCTGAGGCAGAGAATTCCACAGACTCACAACTCTCTGTGTGAAAAAGTGTTTCCTCGTCTCCGTTCTAAATGGCCGACCCCTTATTCTTAAACTGTGTGTGGCCCCTGGTTCTGGACTCCCCCAACATCGGGAACATGTTTCCTGCCTCTAGCGTGTCCAAGCCTTTAACAATCTTATATGTTTCAATAAGATCCCCTCACATCCTTCTAAACTCCAGAGTGTACAAGCCCAGCTGCTCCATTCTCTCAGCATATGACAGTCCCGCCATCCCGAGAATTAACCTTGTAAACCTACGCTGCACTCCCCCAATAGCAAGAATGTCCTTGCTCAGATTTGGAGACCAAAACTGCACACAATACTCCAGGTGTGGTCTCACTAGGGCCCTGTACAACTGCAGAAGGACCTCCCCCAACATTGGGAACATGTTGGTAGACAAAAATGCTGGAGAAAATCAGCGGGTGCAGCAGCATCTACGGAGCGAAGGAAATAGGCAACGTTTCGGGCCGAAACCCTTCTTCAGACATGTTTCCTGCCTCTAGCGTGTCCAACCCTTAATAATCTTATATGTTTCAATAGGATGCCCTCTCATCCTTCTAAACTCCAGAGTGTACAAGCCCAGCTGCTCCATTCTATTTCTGCTCAATTTCAGGGCACCTATTGGGGGGTTGCACGTAAGGTCACTGGGTCATAGGGCTTGACGCATGGAGCCGCTCAATCCATCTGGAGGACATCGCAGCTTCCGGTATATGTTATTAATGCAAGAAACGCGTACTTTCCTACCTGTTAAAAAACGCCAAAATGTTGAATTTGTGCGCTGAAAAAAATTGTGGGAGTCGGGGTAAGTGTGAGAGACATCGTACCCAACTTTAGAATTCCAAACGTGAAGCGAAATGAAGGTAAATAGAAGCGAGAGCTGAAGGGACAACAACAGCTAAAGTGCTTGGTGAACATTACCCGTGCAGATATCGGAATCGAAAATATTGGGAATTATCGCCTTTGCTCACTGCATTTCACCAACAGTAAGGCATTATTTGTGTTTTTTCTTGATACCTTTGGTATCTAAAAAGTCTCAGAAGTGATTAATCTGGCTGTAAAATTTTCTTCAGATGCGTTTTCATTTTGTATGTAAAAACCACGGGCGCTTTTAAAATTTTACATCCAGATTTATCACTTCTGAAACTTTTTAGATGCCAAAGGAATCAAGAAAAAACACAAATAATGCCTTAGTTGATGAAATGCAGTGAGCAAACGGCCAATGTTCGCCAAGCACTCTGGCTGTTGTTGTCCCTTCAGCTCTCGCTTCTATCTACCGTCATTTCTCCTCACTTTTGGAATTCTAAAGTAGGATAAATGTCTCACACGCTTATCCCGGTTTCCATATTATTTACAGCGCACAAATTGACAATTTTGGCGGGTTTTAACGGGTCGGCTATGTTGGAAACAATGGTAAGTGCCTACCTGCAGTTCATCGCGTGTAATCCACTTGGTATTGTGTATTGTGTATCGACTATCGTCTATTGTTCATTAAACACTTGACTCTTGTTGCTTGTCTCTCCAGAGCCATGGCCAGCGGTAAACTTCTTAGCTTCCAGTTCGCGGAGCACGAGGGTTCGACGTTACGCCGCATGAACCAGCTACGGATGGAGGAATGGTTCTGCGACGTGACCATCGTGGCGGGCGGGCTGCGTTTCCCCGGTCACCGGGTGGTGCTGGCGGCCTGCTCGCCCTTCCTGCGCGACCGCTTCCACATGGACCCGTCGCGCGAGGTGCAGGTCTGCCCCATGGCGGGCGGCGAGGTGGTGCAGCGGCTGCTGCTGTCCTGCTACACCGGCTCGCTGGAGTTCCCCTTCCGCGACATCGTGGACTATCTGGCGGCGGCCAGCTGCCTGCAGATGGAGCATGTGGTGGAGAAATGCCGGCAGTCGCTGTCCCCGTGTGTTGCCTCGTCGCTGCTGAGCCAGGAATGCGACGAGCGGCCGGCCACCCCCTCCTCGTCCTCCACCAACCGAGCGCATGAGGTAGCATGGCCGGTGAAGCAGGAGGGGCGGGGGGAGACCACCGGACCATCCCCCAGCGAGCCCGACCCCCGCATCCACTCCACCGTGGGGGGGAGAGCAGAGGACGAGGGGTCGGAGGAGGAAGAGGAGGATGAGGATGATGAGAGCACTGCCAGCGAGGGGCTTCAACGGGCGCCGGAGGTCCCGCCGGGTACCGTGTCGGTCCGCCCGCCTCCCGCGCCGGGTACCGAGACGCCGGCCCGCTGCTCCGAGTGCGGGGCCGACTTCGAGCAGCGGGAACACCTGGCCGCCCACATGGTCACCCACCGCCTCTACATGTGCCTGCTGTGCGGGAAGGTGTTCAAGAAGAACGCGCGGCTGGCCCAACACATCAACGTCCACACCGGCTTCAAGCCCTACTGCTGCGCCGTGTGTGGTCGCAACTTCACCCAGAAGCGGTCCCTCAAGGACCACATGAACGTACACAACGGCGACGCACCGCACTGCTGCTCCTACTGCGACATGCGCTTCACCCACTACAACACCCTACGGGTCCACCTCCGCGACCAGCACGGGAAGACCACCACACACAACACCAGCGACAGCAAGATCGCAGAGGTCAAGGTGGTGCTGCCTTAGGTGGGCGAGTGGAGGTTCGGGGCTCACCCAGCTCCCCCACTCCCCTCCCCCACTCCCCTCCCCCTCTCCTCCCCACTGCTCCTCCCCCTCTCCTCCCCAATCCCCAATCAGTACCCCGTTCCTGCCTTCTCCCCATATCCCCTGACTCCACTATCTTTAAGACCCCTATCTAGCTCTATCTTGGAAGTATCCAGAGAACCGGCCTCCACCGCCCTCTGAGGCAGAGAATTCCACAGACTCACCACTCTCTGTGTGAAAAAGTGTTTCCTCATCTCCGTTCTAAATGGCTTACTCCTTATTCTTAAACTGTGTGTGGCCCCTGGTTCTGGACTCCCCCAACATCGGGAACATGTTTCCTGCCTCTAGCGTGTCCAAACCCTTAATAATCTTATATGTTTCAATGAGATTTCCTCTCATCCTTCTAAACTCCCAGCTGCTCCATTCTCTCACCATATGATAGTTGTACAAGGACCCCCAGATCCCGTTGTATTTCCCCTTTTCCCAACTTGACGCCATTTAGATAGTAATCATGGCAAGTAAGCATGCAGGTACAGCAGGCAGTGAAGAAAGCGAATGGCATGTTGGTCTTTATAACAAGAGGAGTTGAGTATAGGAGCAAAGAGGTCCTTCTGCAGTCGTACAGAGCCCTAGTGAGACCACACCTGGAGTATTGTGTGCAGTTTTGGTCCCCTAATTTGAGGAAGGACATTTTTGCGATTGAGGGAGTGCAGCGTAGGTTCACCAGGTTAATTCCCAGGATGGCGGGACTGTCGTATGTTGATAGAATGGAGCGGCTGGGCTTGTACACTCTAGAGTTTAGAAGGATGAGAGGGCATCTTGTTGAAACATATAAGATTGTTAAGGGTTTGGACACGCTGGAGGCAGGAAACATGTTCCCGATGTTGGGGGAGTCCAGAACCTGGGGCCACAGTTTAAGAATAAAGGGTAAGCCATTTAGAACGGAGATGAGAAAACACTTTTCTCACAGAGAGTTGTGAGTCTGTGGAATTCTCTGCCTCAGAGGGCGGTGGAGGCCGGTTCTCTGGATGCTTTCAAGAGAGAGTTGGATGGAGCTTTTAAAAATAGCGGAGTCAGGGGATATGGGGAGAAGGCAGGAACGGGGTACTGATTGGGGACGATCAGCCATGATCACATTGAATGGCGGTGCTGGCTCGTAGGGCCGAATGACCTCCTCCTGCTCCTGTTGTCTATTGACAACCCCTTCTCGATGGCACGGATCAGGCCCCGGATTCGCTGCCGGACCTGTGACGTTACGCATCCGACCGCCATGAAAGACCTTTTTAAAAAAGATTTATAAAGGAGTTGAATTTTGAGATTTTAATCTCCCCCCGTTTTTTTTGGGTTTTTTTGCTGGCTTTTTAGGCCCAATGTGATCTTAATAAAAAAATACTTTTTGAGAAACAATCTTGTGAGCAGTTCACGTTCACGTTTATCGTGACATGCACCAATTGAGGTACATTGATATTTGAGTTAGCACACAGCCATACTAATAGCACAATACACATAATATTTAACTGTGAGGGTGGGGGCGCTGCAAGCCAGCAGCCCTGCCAGCAGTGTGTTAGTTTTTTCAACTTTTGTTGTTTTCTTAGTGTGTTTTAATGTCTGTTTTTTATGTCCCTCTGTGTGGGGTGGTGTGGGGGGGAGTGAGGGGGAAACCGTTTCGGTCGCCTCCTCCATGGAGAGGCGACTTTTTCCATGTCGCCTCCCCAGCGGCCTAACATCGAGGATCGGTGCGGCCTTTCCTGGAGACGTGCCCGGGGCTTCAGCGGCGGGCGCAGCGCGGACTGTCGGCGCGGAGCGGGCGAGCCGGAGGGGAGCGCTCCGTTTCGCTGGCCCGCGGCAGCCTGAATATATATTAGTTAGCCTGACTTCGGTGGTGGGAAAGATGCCGCAGTCAATTATTAAAGAGGTAATAATGGGGCATTTGGATAGCAGTAAAAGGATTAGTCCGAGTCCAGATGTACTGGAGGACAGAGGATCTAAGGGGGTAGGCTAAAGATTCAGATTCAGATTCAAACTGTATTGTCATTGTCAGTGTACAGTACAGAGACAACGAATGCAGTTAGCATCTCCCTAGAAGAGCGACATAGAATATGAGCAATAAATAAATATATATACGTACATACAGCAACAGTAGTGCAATTTTTTCTGGTGGAAGGAGTGTCGGGGGGGGGGGGGGGGATGATAGGCAGTCACCGAGGTACAGTGTTGAGTAGAGTGACAGCCGCCGGGAAGAAGCTGTACCTGGACCTGCTGGTCCGGCAACAACGGAGAGACCTGTAGCGCCTCCCGGATGGTAGGAGGGTAAACAGTCCATGGTTGGGGTGAGAGCAGTCCTTGGCGATGCTGAGCGCCCTCCGCAGACATCGCTTGCTTTGGACAGACTCAATGGAGGGGAGTGAGGAACCGGTGATGCGTTGGGCAATTTTCACCACCCTCTGCAGTGCTTTCCGGTCGGAGACAGAGCAGTTGCCGTACCATACTGTGATACAGTTGGTAAGGATGCTCTCGATGGTGCAGCGGTAGAAGTTCACCAGGATCTGAGGAGACAGATGGACCTTCTTTGGGACTGAAGGATGATAAATCCCCTGGGCCTGATGGTCTGCATCCCAGGGTCCTCAGGGAGGTGGCTCTAGAAATAGTGGGCGCATTGGTGATCATTTTCCAATGTTCAATAGATTCAGGATCATTTCCTGGGGGTTGGAGGATAGCTAATGTTATCCCACTTTTCAAGAAAGGAGCGAGAGAGAAAACGGGGAATTACAGACCAATTAGCCTGACTTCGGTGGTGGGAAAGATGCTGGAGTCAATTATTAAAGAGGTAATAATGGGGCATTTGGATAGCAGTAAAAGGATTAGTCCATGTCAACATGGATTTATGAAAGGGAAATCATGCTTGACAAATCTTCTGGAATTTTTTGAGGATGTGACAAGTAAAATGGATGAAGGGGTGCCAGTGGATGTAGTGTATCTAGACTTTCAGAAAGCCTTTGATAAGGTCCCGCACGGGAGACTGGTGACTAAAATTAGAGCACATGGTATTGGGGGTAGGGTGTTGATGTGGATATAAAATTGGTTGGCAAAGAGTAGGAGTGAACGGGTCCTTTTCAGAATGGCAGGCAGTGGCGAGTGGAGTGCCGCAAGGCTCAGTGTTGGGGCCGCAACTGTTTACCATATATATTAATGATTTGGAAGAGGGAATTAGGAGCAACACTAGCAAGTTTGCGGATGACACAAAGCTGGGTGGCAGTGTGAACTGTGAAGAGGATGTTAGGAGGTTGCAGGGTGACCTGGACAGGTAGAGTGAGTGGGCAGATGCGTGGCAGATGCAGTATAATATATGTGAGGATAAATTATCCACTTTGGCGGCAAAAAACAAGGGGGCAGATTATTATCTCAATGGGGTTAGGTTAGGTAAGAGGGAGGTGCAGCGAGACCTGGGTGTCCTTGTACACCGGTCACTGAAAGTTGGCGTGCAGGTACAGCAGGCAGTGAAGAAAGCTAATGGAATGTTGGCCTTCATAACAAGAGGATTTCAGTATAGGAGTAAAGAGGTTCTTCTGCAGTTGTATAGGGCTCTGGTGAGACCACATCTGGAGTATTGTGTACAGTTTAGGTCTCCTAATTTGAGGAAGGACATCCTTGTGATTGAGGCAGCGCAGCGTGGGTTCACGAGATTGATCCCTGGGATGGCGGGACTGTCATATGAGGAAAGGTTGAAAAGACTGGGCTTGTATTCACTGGAGTTTAGAAGAATGAGGGGGGATCTTATAGAAACATATAAAATTATAAAAGGACTGGACAAGCTGGATGCAGGAAATATGTTCCCAATGTTGGGCGAGTCCAGAACCAGGGGCCACACAGTCTTAGAATAAAGGGGAGGCCATTTAAGACTGAGGTGAGAAAAAACTTTTTCTCCCAGAGAGTTGTGAATTTGTGGAATTCCCTGCCACAGAGGGCAGTGGAGGCCAAATCACTGGATGGATTTAAGAGAGAGTTAGATAGAGCTCTAGGGGCTAGTGGAGTCAAGGGATATGGGGAGAAGGCAGGCACGGGTTATTGATTGGGGCCGATCAGCCATGATCACAATGAATGCACCTCTTTTCTATGTTTCTATGTTATAGGCCGCAGGCCTCGCCCGCGGCTGAAAGCTCTGCAGACCGCGGCTCAGTGGCGACCCCCGGCAAGAGATCGCTCCGCTCCGCTATGTTAAAGTCCAGGCCTCGCCTGCTGCTGAAGCTCTGGGCCGGTCTCAGAGAAAGGTCGCAGCAAACCAGTTGTTAGGCCGCAGGGAGGGGAGGGGGAGGGGGAGGATGTGACAAAGAGAAATGTCCCATCTCCGTCGAATAAGTGACTGAAAACGGTTTCCTCCTGCTCCCCCCCCCCCCCCCCACACACACTAAAACATACATTTAGACATACTAAAAAAAAGATATGGGCCCCGTATCTAAGGAAGGATGTGCTGGCTCTGGAGAGGGTCCAGAGGAGGTTTACAAGAATGATCCCAGGAATGAGTGGGTTAGACAATAGACAATAGGTGCAGGAGGAGGCCATTTGGCCCTTCGAGCCAGCACTGCCATTCAATGTGATCATGGCTGATCATCCCCAATCAGTACCCCGTTCCTGCCTTCTCCCCATATCTCCTGACACCGCTATCTTTAATAGCCCTATCTAGCTCTCTCTTGAAAGCATCCAGAGAACCGGCCTCCACCTCCCCCTGAGGCAGAGAATTCCACAGACTCACAACTCTCGGTGAGAAAAAGTGTTTCTTCATCTCTGTTCTAAATGGCTTACCCCTTATTCTTAAACTGTGTGTGGCCCCTGGTTCTGGACTCCCCCAACATCGGGAACATGTTTCCTGCCTCTAGCGTATCCAAGCCCTTAACATTAAGGATAAGAGGGAGGTATTTTACGACCGAGATGAGAAAATCATTTTTCACACAGAGAGTGGTGAATCTCTGGAATTCTCAGCCACAGAAGGTAGTTGAGGCCACAGTTCATTGGCTATATTTAAGAGGGAGTTAGATGTGGCCCTTGTGGCTAAAGGGATCAGGGGGTATGGGGAGAAGGCAGGGTTGGGATACTGAGTTGGATGATCAGCCATGATCATATCGAATGGCGGTGCAGGCTCGAAGGGCCGAATGGCCTACTCCTGCACCTATTGTCTATGTTTCTAACAGTCTTATATGTTTCAATGAGATACCCTCCCATCCTTTTAAACTCCAGAGTATACAAGCCCAGCCGCTCCATTCTCTCAGCATATGACAGTCCCGCCATCCCGAGAATTAACCTGGTGAACCTACGCTGCACTCCCTCAATAGTAAGAATGTCCTTCCTCGAATTAGGGGACCAAAACTGCACACAATACTCCAGGTGTGGTCTCACTAGGGCCCTGTACAACTGCAGAAGGACCTCTTTGCTCCTACACTCAACTCCTCTTGGAGACCAAAACTGCACACAATACTCCAGGTGTGGTCTCACTAGGGCTCTGTACAACTGCAGAAGGACCTCTTTGCTCCTATACTCAACTCCTCTTGGAGACCAAAACTGCACACAATACTCCAGGTGTGGTCTCACTAGGGCTCTGTACAACTGCAGAAGGACCTCTTTGTTCCTATATTCTGTTGTGCTGAAGCAAAGCAAGAATTTCATTGTCCTATCTGGGACCCACGACAAGAAACTCTCTTGAAGCTAGAATCTAAAACATTCTTGACTCTATAAATTCCAGGCCAGGCGCTGAAACAACTCCGGTGCCAGGATTCCGTGGTGACAGTCAAGCGCTTGCCATTCCGAAGCGATCCAGATCCGCAGAATCGTCGCCCCTTTGGCAGCGCAGCGGAGCAGAGGGCAGGACATCGCGGAGCCCGGAAACAGGCCCTTCGGCCTCTCTCTCCATGCCGGCCCACTTTGCAACCTGGGGCTAGCCCCATCCCCCGGCATTTGGCCCATTGCAGATGTGCCCAGATGCCTTTTAAAAGTCCCAGTTGCAGCTGTTTTTGCAGCTGTTTGCAAACACTGAGTCCACTAGCAACACAGACTAGCCCTGTAATGGCAATGTAATCAATGAGTCCCAGCTCATCACATTCACAACCAATATACTGGCCTGGAAAACAATGTCCGCGGCTGCAGTGTGAGTATGTGTCTATATTTAGCCCATGTTTCACCAAAGCGAGTAGTTCCCAGCCTCAGGGGCTCAAATTGTTGATTCTACACCCAGAATTGTAACATTGCCCCATTTGTCGGTTGCTTGGTTGTGTTAGAACTGTGTAAACTCACATTGCTGTTCACAACTGCAGTGGGGATAAATTTACACTTTATAGAAGTGTGTAAACTCACATTGCTGATCACAACTGGCTGGGGGCGAATTTACACTGAATGCAAGTGTGTAAACTTAAATTGCTGATCACAGCTGGGGTGGGGGGGAAATTACACTTGATGGAAGTGTAAATTTACACTATAGAAGTGTGTAAACACATTACTGGACAAAACAAGCTGGGGGTAAATTTACACTTAAATCAAGTTTAAACTTACACTTTATAGAAGTGTGTAAACTCAAATTACTGAACAGAAATTAAGGGAGTGCAGCGTAGGTTCACCAGGTTAATTCCCGGGATGGCGGGACTGTCATATGCTGAGAGAATGGAGCGGCTGGGCTTGTACACTCTGGAGTTTAGAAGGATGAGAGGGCATCTGATTGAAACATATAAGATTATTAAGGGCTTGGACATGCTAGAGGCAGGAAACATGTTCCTGATGTTGAGGGAGTCCAGAACCAGGGGCCACACAGTTTAAGAATAAGGGGTAAGCCATTTAGAACGGAAATAAGGAAAAAAAAATTCTCACAGAGAATTGTGAGTCTGTGGAATTCTCTGCCTCAGAGGGCGGTGGAGGCCGGTTCTCTGGATGCTTTCAAGAGAGAGTTAGATAGAGCTCTTAAAGATAGCGGAGTCAGGGGATATGGGGAGAAGGCAGGAACGGGGTACTGATTGTGGATGATCAGCCATGATCACATTGAATGGTGGTGCTGGCTCGAAGGGCCGAATGGCCTCCTCCTGCACCTATTGTCTATTGTCTAAAATTCAGACCCCCGGACTATCGTTGATTGGGCTTCTCCTTGCACTAAAGATGATTCCCTTATCATGTATCTGTAGTCTGTAAGTGGCTCGATTGTAATCATGTATTGTCTTTCCGCTGACTGGGTTAGCAGGACAGCCAAAGCTTTTCACTGTACCTCGATGCACTGTTTATGATATTAAATTAAACTGTAAAACTGATGCACTGGTGGTGTGGTCTGGCAGCAACAGACTCCAGTATAGTGATCCAACCCAGGTATTAGTAAAGTCTGAGACCAGATAATAAGGGCCAGAACTCCACTAAAGCTGTCCACAAATGTGGTGTTGGTTAGTGCAGAATTCTCATTCTCATTCTCCAGTCAAATCAAGAGAGTTTTATTGTCATGTGTCCCAGATAGGACAATGGAATTCTTGCTTGCTGCAGCACAACAGAATATTGTTGGCATAAATACAGATCAGATCAGTGTGTCTATATACCATATATCCGCTATCTTTAAGAGCCCTATCCAGCTCTCTCTTGAAAGCATCCAGAGAACCGGCCTCCACCGCCCTCTGGGGCAGAGAATCCCGCAGACTCACCACTATCTGTGAGAAAAAGTGTTTCCTCGTCTCCGTTCTAAATGGCTTACTCCTTATTCTTAAACTGTGTGTGGCCCCTGGTTCTGGACTCCCCCAACATCGGGAACATGTTTCCTGCCTCTAGTGTGTCCAAGCCCTTAACAATCTTATATGTTTCAATGAGATTCCCTCTCATCCTTTTAAACTACAGAGTGTACAAGCCCAGCCGCTCCATTCTCTCAGCATGTGACAGTCCCGCCATCCCGGGAATTAACCTGGTGAACCTACGCTGCACTCCCTCAATAGCAAGAATGTCCTTCCTCAAATTTGAAGACAAAAACTGCACACAATACTCCAGGTGTGGTCTCACTAGGGCCCTGTACAACTGCAGAAGGACCTCTTTGCTCCTATACTCAACTCCTCTTGTTTTTTTTTAATTAATATTTTTATTAGAAGCATGATCAAAACACATTTAGTTTATCAATTACATATTGTTAATAGATGGGATTCCAGTTATCAGAATAATAGGGGTCCTCATTTATCAATTGTATATTAACTCTGCTTCTATTTGTTTTTTTTTTAATAGATAGGCAAAGGCAAATGTATTTGTATAGCACCATTCGTGCAAACCAATTCAAGGTGCTTTACAGGAAATAAAAAATAAAATTGTCATTAATTAAAAATTGCAAAATAAGCAATACGACAAATGTATGAATAATAAAACAACGTCAATGAAACAATAAAACGATTTTAAAAAGCACAAAAAGGGATAAAATTAGACGGTTAAGATTACCTGCATGTCGGGTTATGGACAAGCTATAGTAAACAACAGTGTTTTTAGGCCTGATTTAAATGCGCTTACACTCTGTGCCCACCTCAGGTGTTCAGGGAGCTTGTTCCACAGGTGTGGAGCATAAAAACACAATGCTGCTTCAGCCTTTTTAGTTCTGACCCTGGGAACACAGAGTAAACCTGTCCCTGAAGACCTGAGGAGTCTAGGCGCCTCATATACAACAAGTAGGTCAGAGATGTATTTTGGACCTAGACCATTCAGTGCCTTGTAGGTCAGTAACAGAATTTTAAAATCTATCCTCTTACACACAGGGAGCCAGTGCAGAGATTTAAGGACAGGTGTAATGTGGTCCATTTTCTTGGTGTTGGTCAAGACTCTGGCAGCGGCATTTTGGATAAGCTGCAGTTGTTTAATTGATTTTTTATTGAGACCTGTAAAGATGCCATTACAATAATCTAACCTACTGAAGATATATGCATGAACAAGTTTTTCAGTGTCTTCTTTGGACAGAAGTCCCTTGATTCTTGCAATATTTTTTAGATGGCTATAGGCAGATCTGGTAATGGTCTTTATATGGCTGTTAAAATTCAAATCCGAGTCCATAACTACACCAAGGTTTCTGGCTTTGTCTGTGGTTTTCAGTGCAATTGAGTCGAGTTGAGCACTCACCTCTAGCCTTGTTTTTTTGGGACCAAAGACAATAATTTCTGTCTTATTAGCATTGAGCTGGAGGAAGTTCTGGTTCATCCACTCATTGATATATTTGACACACTGGCTCAGTGAGTGTAGGGGACTATGGTCATGTGGTGACACTGCGATATATAGTTGTGTGTCATCGGCATAAGTGTGGTAGGATATGTTAAAATGCTCTATGATCTGAGCTAGGGGGAGCATATAAATGTTGAACAAAATGGGTCTAAGAATGGAGCCCTGAGGAACCCCGCATGTGAGTTTTGTACGTTCTGATTCAAAATTACCAAGGGAAACAAAATAATCCCGATCTTTCAAGTAAGATTTGAACCAGTCCAGCACAGAACCAGAGAGTCCCACCCACTTCTCCAGTCTGTCAAGCAGTATGTTGTGGTCCACCATATCAAAAGCAGCACTGAGATCTAGTAGTACCAAAACTGAAGCTTTTGATGCATCACTGTTTAGATGTATGTCGTTTAGGACCTTAGTGAGTGCAGTCTCGGTGCTGTGATGTGGCCGAAATCCCGACTGGAAAACATTCAAAATATTGTTTTGGGTCATAAAGCAGTAAATTTGTTGGTAAACTACCCTTTCAATAATCTTTGCCAAAAATGCTAAATTAGATATGGGCCTGTAGTTGCTCATAGCTGACTACAGGCCCATATTAGGCTTCCATATTAGGCTTCTTCAATAGGGGCTTGATCACTGCTGTTTTTAAGGCTTCGGGGAAATGCCCTGATTGAAGGGAAGTGTTTACTATGTTCAGTACTTCTGGTGCAACACTGTTAAAAATATTTTAGGATAGATAGGAAATAGATAGGAAGTGAGAAGAAAGAAAAAAATGACACGATAAAAAAAGAATAGAATAAATGATCAATAATACAACTTTGGATATAGGTCCGTAGATTATATAACATAACTATTCATCTAATCCTGAGTTCGAGTTTCAGTCAGACTTCCGTGCCGGACCAATTTACCCTTTCATAAAGTCAATAAATGGAGACCATATTCTAGCAAATAATTCTTGTTTGTCAATTAAGACAAGTCTAGTTCTTTCCAGGTGTAGGGTCTCCGACATCTCCATAATCCACATTTTAATTGTGTAGGTTGTTGGATTTTTCCAAAATTTGAATATTAATTTTTTCCCAGTTATTATACTATAATCAAGGAAGCTTCTCTGGCTTGTAGTAAGTTTTGGGCTTTGTTCTGATATTCCTAGTATTATTAGTTTTGAGTCGGGATCCAATTGGATATTAACAACTTCAGAGATTATTCTAAAAATATCAATCCAGAATTTTTATACAGTTTACAAAAGTATGAGTTAAATTAGCCTCTAGATGCTGACATTTATCACAGATAGGAGAGATATGTGGGGAAATTCTATTTAGTTTTGTTTTATAGTAATGTAATCTGTGTGATACTTTAAATTGTATTAAAGCATGTCTGGCATTTAATGAGCATTGATGTATATGTTGTAGACTTTCGTCCCAGATATCTTTTGTTATAGGTTGGCCTAATTCATTTCCCCATGTGTGTCTATATATTTCCATCGATGGACCCTCACTATCTAAGAGGATGTTATAAATATGAGATATTAATTTATCTGTATTAGGATGTTTATTCAAACATTCATCAAGAGTTTCTGGTTCCCTAGTTCTATAATCTTGTGTATTAAATTTAACATAATCTCTAAATTGTAGATATCTAAAAAAGTCATTTGAGTGTAGTCCATAATTCTGTTGTAACTCCTGAATTGAAAGAAAAATGCCTTTCCTATAAAGATGTACAGGATCAAGTAAAGTCAAATCACATTTATTTCAATTCAATTCAACTTTAATGTCATTGCACAGATACAAGTATGGGTACAACGAAATGCAGTTTAGCGTCAGTCCGTAGTAATAGTGCAATATAGAAATAAAAATACAGAATAAGCAAACAATGTGGACCAAGAGACTGGAGAAATCTATCGGCGGGACTCCGAGTTCAGCAATGTGATAGTGTTGTTGTAGAAGCTGTTCCTCATCCTACTGGTACGAGACCTGAGGCTCCTGTACCGCCTCCCTGATGGGAGGAGGGCAAACAGTCCATGGTTGGGGTGGGAGGGGTCTTTGATGATCTTCCCGGCCTGTCCCAGACACCGTTTTCGGTGGAGGGCATCCATGGCAGGGAGCGGGGCACCGATGATGTGCTGAGCGGTTTTCACCACCCGTTGTAGTGCCTTCCTGTCCGCTACGGTGCAGCTGCTGTACCATACCGTGAAGCAGGTGGTCAGGATGCTTTTGATGGTACAGCGGTAAAAGTTGGTCAGTATCTGGGGGGACAAGTGGGCTTTCTTGAGCCTCCTCAGGAAGTAAAGGCGCTGCTGTGCCTTTTTGATCAGCTTGGAGGTGTTGAGGGACCAGGACAGATCCTCTGAGATGTGTACCCCGAGGAATTTGTAGCTGGAGACGCACTCCACCTCAGTCCCGTTTATATGGATGGGGGTATGTCTGCCCCTCTGTTCTTCCTGAAGTCAACAATAATTTCCTTCGTCTTCTTGGAGTTGAGGACGAGGTTATTGTTGGCACACCAGGTTGTCAGGTGCTGGACCTCCTCTCGGTGGGCTGACTCGTCGTTGTCACTGATCAGTCCTACCACCATGGTGTCGTCAGCAAACTTAATGATGGCGTTGGAGCCATTCTTAGGGATGCAGTCATGGGTGAAGAGGGAGTAGAGGAGAGGGCTGAGCACACAGCCCTGTGGCACGCCGGTGTTCAGTGTTATAGTGGAGGAGGTGAGGTTGTTGACCCTAACAGACTGTGGTCTGTTGGTGAGGAAATCCAGTGTCCAGTTGCAGAGGGAGGTGGAGATGCCAAGTCCGCTGAGTTTGGTGATCAAGCTAGCGGGGATGACAGTGTTAAAGGCAGAGCTGAAATCAATGAACAGCATCCTGATGTAGGTGTTATTGTTGTCCAGGTGGGTCAGGGCAGAGTGTAGGGCTGCCGATATGGCGTCCTCTGTAGACCTGTTGGTCTGGTAGGCAAACTGATGGGGGTCCAGTGTGGGGGGGAGGCTTGCTTTGAGGTGAGCCAAGATCAGCCGCTCAAAGCACTTTGCAATGACAGGGGTGAGTGCCACTGGGCAGAAATCGTTGAGGCTCCCTGTGGCTGACTGTTTGGGCACTGGCACGATGGTTGATGTCTTGAGGCAAGTGGGTACAACACCCTGGGCCAGTGAGAGATTGAAAATGTCGGTGAAGACTGGGGATAGTTGTCCAGCACATGCCCTGAGCACCCGCCCGGGGATGCCATCGTGGCCGGCAGCTTTGTGCTCATTCACCTTGCTCAGTGCATCTTGTACAGCAGAGGTGGAGAGACTGAGGGGTTGTTCATTCGGGGGTGGAGCAACTTTGATGGCTGGAGTTTTGTTGTCCCGGTCAAAGCGAGCATAGAAATGGTTTCGCTCGGCAGGAAGGGAGGCGTTGTCTGGGGGAGGGGTGTTAACTTTCTGGTAATCGGCAATGGATTTGATTTCTATAGCACATTTAAAAAACAACTCTCGTTGGCCAAAGTGCTTTACATTTGTTCAGGGCCGGCGTTAAGCCGATTTGACCGATTGCTCCCAATTGGGCCCCGCGCCTAAGCGGGGCCCCGCACTAATGTTCAGTATTTCGTACGGAAATACGAATTCTCTTTGTTAAATAAAGATTTTTTTAAATTCGTCATCCGGATTTTTTTTAAACGAACATGTATAACAACCGCTGCACGGCCATCATACACAAACGATTTGTTAACTAGTGCTGTTAGCACTTCTTAACGGTAAGTACTTAACACCTTGTTATGCAAGATCATGAATCTGCATCTATCCGCATTCCTCAGTAAATGTTATAGTGTTTTGAACAAGTATTAATGACGCCGTGTTCCTTTGAATAAAATTCACGCGGCGTCATTAATACTTGTTTAAAACACAATTACATTTACTGAGGAATGTAGATCGATGACACGTTGAGAATTTCATTTAACTGGTCCCCGCACCGCGAGAAGGGGCTTCTTCCTGGTGTGCAGGTTTCTCATTCACCTACCGACCCACGTTGTGTCCAAAGATCTTATAGCGGATCTTTGGTTGTGTCTCTCTGTCTTTTGCTCACTCCCACCCTCCCTCCCTCTTT
This sequence comes from Amblyraja radiata, assembly GCF_010909765.2. Lineage (NCBI taxonomy): Eukaryota > Metazoa > Chordata > Chondrichthyes > Rajiformes > Rajidae > Amblyraja > Amblyraja radiata. Next base: position 519,580 of record NC_045985.1, on the reverse strand, counting down.
CTCTCGCGCTCTCTCTCCCGCTCCCCATATTGTCTCTCTCTAGCTCTCCCACTCCCTCTCTATCACCCTGTCCCCTCAGCATTCCCGGAATCATTGACGTTTTGCAGTAGACAAAAATGCTGGAGAAACCCTGCGGGTGAGGCAGCCGCCTGGCCCGCTGAGTTCCTCCAGCACTCTGTGTTTTTTGTTTGGCTCTGAAGTTGAAGGTGGCTCAGCGGGACGGTCAGCGGCTCTGGGGAGAGGGTTGTGTTTCTGGTCGAGACCCTTCTTCAGACAATCACAAGTACTCTCATCGACGCGAGTTCAGTTCGGTCTGAAGAAGGGTCTTCTCTCCAGAGTCGCTGCGCTGCCTGTCCTGCTGAGTTACTCCAGCTTTATGTCTATCTTCAATTTCAGAGAATTACAATTTCTCACGGGGGGCTTATAACGTCTCTAAACCCCTCTGGGACCCTCTGAACACGTCTAAACCCCCTCTAGCCCCCCTATTTCCCTCTATTCCCCTCTAAACAATTGTAAACACACCTGAATCCATCTGAAGCCCTCTAAACATCTCTAAACCGTTTAAACCCCTCTAAACTAGGAGGCTGCAAGGTGACTTGGATAGGCTGGGTGAGTGGGCAAATGCATGGGAGATGCAGTATAATGTGGATAAATGTGAGGTTATCCACTTTGGTGGCAAAAACAGGAAAGTAGACTATTATCTGAATTGTGGCCGATTAGGAAAAGGGGAGATGCAACGAGATGCAACGAAAAATGCTCACGGTAGACCAAACGTGTTAAACAGAAATTGGTCAGATATTGAGCTTTACACAGTGAGAAATCATGTGAAATAATCACTGAATTTAATTTTAAATGAATGTACCTGCATGTTATACTGTTTAGTTTGGAGATACAAACAGATAGTCTGGTTGATACAACCAGATCAGTTTGGAGATACAACCAGATTAGTTTGGAGATACAACCAGATTAGTTTGGAGATACAACCAGATCAGTTTGGAGATACAACCAGATAGTCCACTGAGTTCGCACCGACCAGCGATTTTTGTTACTGATTTGACAAATTTATTTGGCGGCCAATCAAACGCTGTCTCTAAGGGGGTTGCATCCAATCACCAACCAGCTTGCCTTAAAATTCCCGAAACTACACGAAATATAAACATACATAAATTTTTACTTTTCTAGAGTAGGGGCCCCGCCATCAGTTTTCTAATTGGGCCCCGCAATTCCTAGCACCGGCCCTGCATTTGTTATAAGAATAGCACAACAAAACAGACTACATACATATATACATGTAGCCCTCACTCAGAGGACGTCAGGAAAGGCTTGGGAGTATAGATAAGTCTTTAGTCTTGACTTATACGAGTCGATGGAGGGGGCAGTTCTGATGGGAAGAGGGATGCTGTTCCACAGTCTAGGAGCTGCAACCGCAAAGGCGCGGTTGATCGCCCCTGAGCTTATGCCTAGACCGCGGGATATTCAGTAACCCCAAGTCGGCCGATCTGAGGGGCCTGGAGGTGGAGTGGTGGGTGAGAAGACTTTAATGTAGGAGGGGGCAGGACAAGCCCATTGAGGGCTTTGTAGACATGGAGGAGGATCTTGAAATGTATACGGAACCGCACAGGGAGCCAGTGGAGAGAGTTTGGCCAGGATCGGGGTGATGTGGTCCCTTTATCGGGTGCCCGTCAGGAGTCTCGCTGTGGCGTTTTGGACCAGTTGCAGGCGGGACAGGGAAGATTGGCTGATGCCAGTGTAGAGGGAGTTGCAGTAATCTAGGCGGGAGGAGATGAATGTGTGGATGATCTTTTCCAGGTCATCAAACTGGAGGAATTGTTTTATTTTAGCTATCGTCCGAAGCTGAAAGAAGCTAGCTTTTACCACGGCATTGACTTGTTTGTCAAATTTCGGTGCTGAGTCAAATATCATGCCAAGGTTTTTGACGTGGGGTTTGATTAGTGGGGTAAGGCTTCCAAGACTGCCTGCTATCATTTTGATTGAGTCCGAGGGGCCGAGAAGGATGACCTCAGACTTACTCTCATTTAGTTGGTGGAAGTTCTGGGCCAACTCCTCTTGTTATAAAGGCCAATTGGTGATTGGCTTTCTTCACTGCCTCCATAGATGGTGCCGCACCCACTGAGTTTCTCCAGCATTTTTGCTTACCTTTTAAATAAGTGTTGCTTTTTGAAAATTAAAAAAAAAGAGAGAGAGAATACACAGTGTGATTTAGTTGCGCGGAGAGGCAGCTTTTTGTAGGCCCCGATGCAGAGATCCACAGCCACCGAGCCGATGCACTGGTTGCAACCGAGCTGCAAGGCCCCAAGGCAGTGCAACGATGCCCTGGTGATTGTGTGCCTCTGGCTATCTCCGGCCTTGCCCATTGCCGGCCCTGCTGCTTCTCCCACCCCCCTCCCTCCCTCCTTGTTTGGCCACTACCGCAGCCAAGGAGTTACAGCTGGGCTTTCGCTAGGCCCCAGTCAAGTCAAGTCAATTTTATTTCTATAGCACATTTAAAAAACATCTCTTTTAAAATCCTTTTATTAGCTTTTTTTTTCAAAAACCAAAACAAAACAACAACAAAAAAGAATAATGATAACCATAGAAAATAGGCGCAGGAGGAGGCCATTCAGCCCTTCGAGCCAGCACCGCCATTCAATGTGATCATGGCTGATCATCCCCAATCAGTACCCCGTTCCTGCCTTCTCCCCATATCCCTTGACTCCACTAGCCCCTAGAGCTCTATCTAACTCTCTCTTAAATCCATCCAGTGACTTGGCCTCCACTGCCCTCTGTGGCAGGGAATTCCACAAATTCACAACTCTGGGTGAAAACGTTTTTTTCTCACCTCAGTCTTAAATGGCCTCCCCTTTATTCTAAGACTATGGCCCCTGGTTCTGGACTCGCCCAACATTGGGAACATTTTTTCCTGCATCTAGCTTGTCCAGTCCTTTTATAATTTTATATGTTTCTATAAGATCCCCCCGCCCTCATCCTTCTAAACTCCAGTGAATACAAGCCTAGTCTTTTCAATCTTTCCTCATATGACAGTCCCGCCATCCCAGGGATCAATCTCGTGAACCTACGCTGCACTGCCTCAATCACAAGAATGTCCTTCCTCAAATTAGGAGACCAAAACTGTACACAATACTCCAGATGTGGTCTCACCAGGGCCCTATACAACTGCAGAAGAACCTCTTTACTCCTATACTGAAATCCTCTTGTTATGAAGGCCAACATGCCATTAGCTTTCTTCACTGCCTGCTGTACCTGCACGCCAACTTTCAGAACCCATAACAAGAGGATTTCAGTGATGACAGGTATAACCAAAATATGAATCCAGTGTCAAAATACACATTGAATATAGACATTGAATATTGAGATATAAAGGGTTTGGACACGCTAGAGGCAGGAAACGTGTTCCCGATGTTGGGGGAGTCCAGAACCAGGGGCCACAGTTTAAGAATAAGGAGTAAGCCATTTAGAACGGAGATGAGGAAACACTTTTTGTGTGTCTGTGGTGAGTCTGTGGAATTTTCTGCCTCAGAGGGCGGTGGAGGCAGGTTCTCTGGATGCTTTCAAGAGAGAGCTCGATAGGGCTCTTAAAAATAGCGGAGTCAGGGGATATGGGGAGAAGGCAGGAACGGGGTACTGATTGGGGATGATCAGCCATGATCACATTGAATGGCGGTGCTGGCTCGAAGGGCCGAATGGCCTCTACTCCTGCACCTATTGTCTATTGTCTATCTGCTTAGTCACCTCGCCAGGAAACCCAACCAGGTTGGCCAGACATTTGGGACATGTTGTACGTTTCAATGTGATGACCTCTCTTCCGTTTGCTCTCCAGACGGCTGTCTAGACTGCTCAGCCTCACCCGATGAGCCTGACTTGCCGAGCCAGGAACCGCTCCGGTGAATCCACAGCGCATTCCCACTCTACCAAGCAAATACCTTATTCAGGTAAGGAGACCAAAGCATATGTGGTGGGCCGACAGCAATGGTTTGGACTTGGAAGACTTACGGGCTGTCCCACTCTCCCGAGTTATTCACAAATTCTCCCGAGTTCCAAGGGGGCAGATTATTATCTCAATGTGTGGCAGTGTGAACTGTGAAGAGGATGTTAGGAGGTTGCAGGGTGACCTGGACAGGTTGAGTGAGTGGGCAGATGCGTGGCAGATGCAGTATAATATAGATAAATGTGAGGTTATCCACTTTGGCAGCAAAAACAAGGGGGCAGATTATTATCTCAATGGGGTTAGGTTAGGTAAGGGGGAGGTGCAGCTAGACCTGGGTGTCCTTGTACACCGGTCACTGAAAGTTGGTGTGCAGGTACAGCAGGCAGTGCAGAGTATTGTGTACAGTTTTGGTCTCCTAATTTGAGGAAGGACATCCTTGTGATTGAGGCAGTGCAGCGTAGGTTCACGAGATTGATCCCTGGGATGGCGGGACTGCCATATGAGGAAAGGTTGAAAAGACTAGGCTTGTATTCACTGGAGTTTAGAAGGATGAGGGGGGGGTCTTATAGAAACATTTAAAATTATAAAAGGACTGGACAAGCTAGATGCAGGAAAAATGTTCCCAATGTTGGGCGAATCCAGAACCAGGGGCCACAGTCTTAGAATAAAGGGGAGGCCATTTAAGCCTGAGGTGAGAAAAAACTTTTTCACCCAGAGAGTTGTGAATTTATGGAATTCCCTGCCACAGAGGGCAGTGGAGGCCAAATCACTGGATGGATTTAAGAGAGAGTTAGATAGAGCTCTAGGGGCTAGTGGAGTCAAGGGATATGGGGAGAAGGCAGGCACGGGTTATTGATAGGGGATGATCAGCCATGATCACAATGAATGGAGAGCGCATGGTTTAAGTGCACATGCATGTGTGGTTGAAGTGCGTATGCACGCACGTGTGGTTCGAACACACATGCATGCATCAGTGGTTGGAGCACACATTATGCATGGTTAAAGTGGGCTTGCATGCATGTGCAGTTGGAATGGTCATGCACCGGTGGTTGGAATGTGTGTGCATGCATGGTTCAAGCGTGCAGACATGCACGCATGGTTTAAGGTGCATGCACGTATGACTTAACTGCGCATGCATGTGTGGTTTAAGTGCGCATGCACATGTGGGTGGAATGGACAGGGATGCATGGTTTAAGTGCACGTGCATGCGTGGTTCGAGTGCGCACGCATGGTTTACGAGCACAGGCGCATGTGTTGTTGGAATGCGCATGCACGCTGGTTTAAAGTGCGCGTGCATGTGTGGTTGGAGCGCGTCCCGTTGCCTGACTGATGCCTGTCTCCCCCGTGCCTACAGCAGCAGCGGCAGCAGCGGCCATGAGCTCGGAGGACGTGGTCCGCTTCCACTTCGCCAGCCACGAGGTGTCCATCTTGCGCCGCATGAACCAGCTGCGGTTGGAGGAGCGTTTCTGCGACGTGACCATCGTGGCTGAGCGTCTGCGTTTCCCCGGGCACCGGGTGGTGCTGGCGGCCTGCTCGCCCTTCCTGCGCGACCAGTTCCACATGAACCCGTCGCGGGAGGTGCAGGTGTTCCCCATGACCGGGGCGCAGGCGGTGCAGCGTCTGCTGCTGTCCTGCTACACCGGCACGCTGGAGTTCCCCTTCCGCGACATCCTCGACTACCTGACGGCGGCCAGCTGCCTGCAGATGGAGCATGTGGTGGAGAAATGCCGCCAGTCGTTGTCCCCCCGCATTGGTCCCCGCCTGCCGCTGCCCCCCACCACCGGACCGGACGAGAGGGAGCGCCCGGCCACCCCGCAGATCGCCAGCTCGTCCGAGCGCGACGGGCCCTGGGGCGAGGCGGGCGAGGCGGTCAAGCTGGAGCGGGAGCTGGGGGGGCAACAGCCGCAGCCCCGACCCCGGCCGAGACCCCTGGGGAGCGTCGGCGGCGGCGGCGGCGGAGGATTCGGAGCGCCCGACCAGCTCCGCATCCGCAAGGTGGAGTCTCTGGCCGACTGCATGGCGGCCGAGGGCTCGGGGCTGGGGCCGGAGCCCGACCCGCGCATCCACTCCACCGTCGGCAGCGGCGGCGATGGCAGCGGCTGCCACGACGACTACCCGGAGGCTGGGACTTCCGGAGGACCGGTTGGCGGGGCCGGCCCGCCCTACGACATGTCCGAGGTGCTGATCACGGGCGACTTCGCCGAGGAGGACTACGAGAGCTCGGCCAGCGAGGACTGCCGCTCCGGGCTGTACCGGGAGGAGCCGGGCTTGGCGGGGTCGACCCAGCCGGGCGGGTCGGTTACTGATGAGGCGGCGGTGGCGGCACGCTGCTCTGAGTGCGGGGCCGACTTCGAGCAGCGGGAACACCTGGCCGCCCACATGGTCACCCACCGCCTCTACATGTGCCTGCTGTGCGGGAAGGTGTTCAAGAAGAACGCGCGGCTGGCCCAACACATCAACGTCCACACCGGCTTCAAGCCCTACTGCTGCGCCGTGTGCGGTCGCACCTTCACCCAGAAGCGGTCCCTCAAGGACCACATGAACGTACACAACGGCGACGCACCGCACTGCTGCTCCTACTGCGACATGCGCTTCACCCACTACAGCACCCTACGGGTCCACCTCCGCGACCAGCACGGGACCACCACCACACGCAACTTGGACAACAAGCCCACCGTCATCAGCATGGTGGTGCCTTAAGAATGCCCGCTTTCCCCCACCCCCTCCTCTCTCCTCCCCCCCTCCTCTCTCCCTCCTCCCCATCCTCTCCCCCACATCCTCCTCTCTCCTCCCCCCTTCCTCTCTCCCCCTCCTCTCTCCACCCCCTCCCTCCCCATCCTCTCTCCCCACCCCCCTCCTCTCTCCCCCTCTCTTTCCCCCCATCATCTCTCCCCCGCCTTCCCCCTCCTCTCCTCCCCCCTCTCTCCTTCCACACCTCTCTCCCCCCCACCACCTCTCTCCCCCTCCTCCTCCCCTGGCTCGAAGGGCCGAATGGCCTACTCCTGCACCTATTGTCTATTGTCTCCTCTCCCCCCCCCCCCCTCTCTCTCTCTCTCTCCCACCTCCCCTCCCTCTCTCTCTCCCCAGTCCTCACTGCCTCCCAACCCCCCCTCCCCTTCCAACCCCCTCCCCTTTCCATTGCCTCTGGTCTCCAACCCCCCCCCCCCCCCCCTTCTCCCGCACCCCAACTCTGGTCCCCAACCCCCCCCCCCCCCAAATAACATTAGCAAATTTGTAGATGACACAAAGCTGGGTGCCAGTGTGAACTGTGAGGAGGATGTTATGAGGATTCAGGGTGAATTGGACAGGTTGGGGGAGTGGGCAGATGCCTGGCAGATGCAGTTTAATGCGGATAAATGTGAGGTTATCCATTTTGGTAGCAAGAACAGGAAGGCAGATTACTATCTAAATGGCGTCAAGTTGGGAAACGGGGAAGTACAACGGGATCTGGGGGTCCTTGTTCATCAGTCACTGAAAGTAAGCATGCAGGTACAGCAGGCAGTGAAGAAAGCAAATGGCATGTTGGCCTTCACAACAAGAGGAGTTGAGTATAGGAGCTGAGTATAGGAGCAAAGAGGTCCTTCTGCAGTTGTACAGGGCCCTAGTGAGACCACACCTGGAGTATTGTGTGCAGATTTGGTCTCCAAATTTGAGGAAGGACATTCTTGCTATTGAGGGAGTGCAGCATAGGTTCACCAGGTTAATTCCCGGGATGGCGGGACTGTCATATGCTGAGAGAATGGAGCGGCTGGGCTTGTACACTCTGGAGTTTAGAAGGACGAGAGGGCATCTCATTGAAACATATAAGATTATTAAGGGTTTGGACACGCTAGAGGCAGGAAACATGTTCCCGATGTTGGGGGAGTCCAGAACCAGGGGCCACACAGTTTAAAAATAAGAATAAGGGCGGTGGAGGCCGGTTCTCTGGATGCTTTCAAGAGAGAGCTAGATAGGGCTCTGAAAGATAGTGGAGTCGGGGGATATAGGGAGAAGGCAGGAACGGGGTACTGATTGTGGATGATCACATTGAATGGCGGTGCTGGCTGGAAGGGCCGAATGGCCTACTCCTGCACCTGTTGTCTATTGTCTCTCCTCAGACTGCTAACCCCCCCCCCCCCCCCTCCAATCCAAGTGTGCCTACCCTCACCGTCTGCCCCAACCCCCCCCCCCCCCCCCCTCCCCACTCCCCTCCCAGTCTCTCTGCTTGGCTTTAAGGGGGAAGTGGTTTCAAGTTTTCATTTGACCTGTTCATGAACGGGATTCACATCTTGGTGTATTCTATATTTTTACTCTTCCAGAAGAAAAAATAATAATAATTTGTGATTTTAACAGAAAAAAATACCGCATTCGTCATTATTTCGCTTCACATCCAGGCCCTTCGGCCCATTTCGCCCATGCGCCCCATCTACACCAGTTTATCCCTTGTCTCCCCTACGCTTCCCCGTCCACAGTGGGAAGGAACGAACTGCAGATGCCGGTTTAAACCTGAAGGCAGACACAAAGTGCTGGAGTAACTCAGCGGGACAGACAGCGTCTCTGGAGAGAAGGAATGGGCGACGTTATCGGGTCGAGTCGCTGCCTCAGTCTGATGAAGTGAAAGGATAGATTAGCAAAGAACGAGAAAAAGTCCCCTAAGTTACCAAAGCAGTGCAGCAGAGAGAAAGAGGAATTAGAAAAGATGGAGATATACCTTGCCCCTCCCCTCCCCCTCTCACCCAACATAGCATCGGATTTAAATTTAAATTTGTGTTGCACCATACTATTGGTGTAAAAATTCGGTAAAGGGTGTCCATGTCCAGAAATTGATCTGGTTTTTCCGCCAAGACAAGCCTAATATTTTCCAAATGTAGTGTCTCGGACATATCTGTAATCCGCATCTTCACTGTGGGGACTGTTGTCTGTTTCCAAAATTTAAGTCTTCGTTTTTTCGCCGTTATTAGGCCGTAGTTGAGGAAACTTCTTTGACCCACGTTATTTAGTAATTTGTACCAGTCATTTAGGGATGTTATAAGAATTTAAAAAAAAAATAAGTTTATGTGTGTTTTCTCTCTCACCTTCAAGGTTAGTTCTTCTGTTTGCCTTTATTTGCTTCAGTTTTATTTAGTGTTATTTATCGCATTGTGGTTGTAGCTTTTGTTTTTATGTAGAAGGGTAATGGAGAAGGGCTCCAGACCGCGAGCTCACTGACTGAATGATACAGACATCCTGACTTAAAATCACACCCTTCCGATCAATTATTTTAGGATATGCTTCAGCTTAAGCTTTAGATTAATTGTTTTAGGATATAGGGGTCTGGTGAGACCACATCTGGAGTATTGTGTCCAGTTTTGGTCTCCTAATTTGAGGAAGGACATCCTTGTGATTGAAGCAGTGCAGCGTAGGTTCACGAGATTGATCCCTGGGATGGCGGGACTGTCATATGAGGAAAGATTGAAAAGACTAGGCTTGTATTCACTGGAGTTTAGAAGGATGAGGGGGAGGGGGGGGGGTCTTATAGAAACATATAATATTATAAAAAGGACTGGACAAGCTAGATGCAGGAAAAATGTTCCCAATGTTGGGCGAGTCCAGAACCAGGGACCACACAGTCTTAGAATAAAGGGGAGGCCATTTAAGACTGAGGTGAGAAAAAACTTTTTCACCCAGAGAGTTGTGAATTTGTGGAATTCCCTGCCACAGAGGGCAGTGGAGGCCAAGTCACTGGATGGATTTAAGAGAGAGTTAGATAGAGCTCTAGGGGCTGGTGGAGTCGAGGGATATGGGGAGAAGGCAGGCACGGGTTATTGATTGGGGACGATCACAATGTATGGCGGTGCTGGTTCGAAGGGCCGAATGGCCTCCTCCTGCACCTATTTTCTATGTTTCTATATTTCTAAGCCTTTCTAGGGAACATGCTATTTTTTGCTTTGCCCATTTTCAAAATATGGAATTTTGAATTTGCCCGTTGATTGGTACAAGGTGACTACAGAGCTCGTAATATCTTTTTTTTTACACACTGTGACTTTCTACATTTCCACTTTTGGGTATGTACGTGGCAATTGTAGCTCATGGAGTTTTCTCCCACACTTACTAGTTGTATTCGTAACAACATATTTAAATCCGTGACATTTTTGATCTTTCCCAAACACTTTAAAAAAATGCCTGAAGAAGGGACCCGACCCGAAACGTCGCCTAGCCATTCCCTCCATTGATAGACACAAAATGCTGGAGTAACTCAGCGGGTCAGGCAGCAGCATCTCTGGAGAGAAGGAATAGGTGACGTTTTGGGTCGAGACCCTTCTTCGGGACCCTCTACAGATCCAGCCTGACCTGCTGAGTTCTCCAGCACTTTACAATACAATACACTACAATACAATACAATTCAATTTATTGTCATTTGGACCCCTTGAGGTCCAAACGAAATGTCGTTTCTGCAGCCATACATTACAAACAAATAGACCCAAGACACAACATAATTTACATAAACATCCATCATATTGCTGTGATGGAAGGCCAAAAAAACTTATCTCTCCACTGCACTCTCCCCCCCGATGTCAGAGTCAAAGTCAAAGTCAAAGCCCCCGGCGGGCGATGGCGATTGTCCCGTGGCCATTAAAGCCACGCCGGGTGATGCAAGGTCGCGCACCGGGTCTTGGTGTTAGAGCCCCCGGCGTGCGCTCGCAGTCCCGCGGCCATTCCAAGCCGCGCGGGGCGGTGGTGTAAGGCCCCGCTCCAGGAGCTCTTCAACCCCGCAACTCGGGCGGGAGTAGTCGCCGTTGCGGAAGCCCTGAAAAGCGGTCTCTCCCCAGGGACCCGCGGGCTCCCGGTGCCGCCCGCCAAACCCGCAGTTGCAGCCACCGAATCTCCGGGGGTCGGGTCGCAGCAGCGTCCACCACCGCTCCACCCGCTCTGGACTCGGCCAGCTCCACGACGGTGAGGTGAGTAGTCGGCACCACAGCACCCGGTCTTCCTGTTGGAGGCCGCTCCTCGTTGCAGCCCCAACGACAACGGAGACCCGACAAAGAAAAGGTCGGGTCTCCCGTGCAGGGAGAGATTTAAAAGTTACCCCCCCCCCCACCCCACCCCCACCCCCCCACACACATACCCCAACAAAAAATAACAAAATATACATAAAAACATAAGACATAAAATAATAAAAACGCAGACGGACTGCAGAGGCCGCTGCTGACGAATGTCGCGCCGCCCACCGATTTTGCTCTTAAAATAAATCTGTGGTCCGATGAAGAAACAACACGATAGACCACTCTGTAAGTGCAAGTTTTGCTGTACACTTCATACTAGGCAGAGGGGCAGGTGCTATAGACCAGTGGGCAGGTGCTATAGACCAGTGGGCAGGTGCTATAGACCAGTGGGCAGGTGCTATAGACCAGTGGGCAGGTGCTATAGACCTTTGGGCAGGTGGTATAGACCTGTGGGCAGGTGGTATAGACCTGTGGGCAGTGGTATAGACCAGTGGGAAGATGCTATAGACCCGTGGGCAGGTGGTATAGACCTGTGGGCAGGTGCTATAGACCAGTGGGCAGGTGCTATAGACCAGTGGGAAGATGCTATAGACCAGTGGGCAGGTGGTATAGACCTGTGGGCAGGTGCTATAGACCAGTGGGCAGGTGCTATAGACCAGTGGGCAGGTGCTATAGACCTGTGGGCAGGTGCTATAGACCTGTGGGCAGGTGCTATAGACCTGTGGGCAGGTGCTATAGACCTGTGGGCAGGTGGTATAGACCTGTGGGCAGGTGCTATAGACCAGTGGGCAGGTGCTATAGACCAGTGGGCAGGTGCTATAGACCAGGTGGTATAGACCTGTGGGCAGGTGCTATAGACCAGTGGGCAGGTGCTATAGACCAGGTGGTATAGACCTGTGGGCAGGTGCTATAGACCAGTGGGCAGGTGCTATAGACCTGTGGGCAGGTGCTATAGACCAGTGGGCAGGTGCTATAGACCAGTGGGCAGGTGCTATAGACCTGTGGGCAGGTGCTATAGACCAGTGGGCAGGTGCTATAGACCAGGTGGTATAGACCTGTGGGCAGGTGCTATAGACCAGTGGGCAGGTGCTATAGACCAGGTGGTATAGACCTGTGGGCAGGTGCTATAGACCAGGTGGTATAGACCTGTGGGCAGGTGCTATAGACCAGTGGGCAGGTGCTATAGACCAGGTGGTATAGACCAGTGGGCAGGTGCTATAGACCAGTGGGCAGGTGCTATAGACCAGGTGGTATAGACCTGTGGGCAGGTGCTATAGACCAGTGGGCAGGTGCTATAGACCTGTGGGCAGGTGCTATAGACCAGTGGGCAGGTGCTATAGACCAGGTGGTATAGACCTGTGGGCAGGTGCTATAGACCTGGTGGTATAGACCTGTGGGCAGGTGCTATAGACCAGTGGGCATGTGCTATAGACCTGTGGGCAGTGGGCAGGTGGTATAGACCAGCGGGCACGTGCTATAGACCTGTGGGCAGTGGGCAGGTGCTACAGACCAGTGGGCAGGTGCTATAGACCAGTGGGCTGTGGGCAGGTGCTATAGACCTACACAGGAAGGTAGACACTCCCGCCCCCACGAGTCTCGGGCAGGTGGGGCTCGTCAGCCGGGAAGGCAGTCCATCTAGGAGAGGGAAAACTCTGATTTTAAAACCTCCACTGCCTTGTGGCCACATCCAGTCATGGAAAAGGCTCCAGGAGTAAACCTCGGGAAAATCCGGAGTCGGAGCCCCCTAAGACAGTTCGTGGTTGTCTCCAACCTCGCTCTGGCAGCTCCTGCGACGGCGCTGGTGCCAACTGTAACGGCCCTTTGGATCGATCAGCGACGTGGAGAGGGGGGACGTGCTGCATGGGCAACAGCCTGTCTGTCCTCAATATGACATCGCCCAGGCTTGCATCCGACCAGGATGCATCACCCATGGTCAGTCATGGCCGAGAGGGCCCCACTATTATACTGTAGAACACATCATAATACACCCGGAGTGAATTAATGGGGATAGATTATCATTTTTTAATTTGTTGTCTGGAATTAATCGATACCCACCCTATGTACGTTATATCAGATTTAAATCAGAATTCCCTTTTTTCCCCCCCCTATTTGTCTTTTTTTTTGTGCCCGATTAGTTGGCGGCCAATCAACCGCTGTCTCTAAGGGAGTTGCGTCCAATCACCGGCCTGCTTCCCTTAAAATCCCCGACCAATCAACAAATCGGTCTCCTCACGTCCAATCAGCCGCTGTCTCCAAGGGCATTGTGTCCAATCACATAATGCACTGGTCAAACTAGGTGGCCAATCAGACGCAGTCTCCGAGGGGCGCTGTGACCAATCACCGACCAGCTTCCCTTAAAATTCCCGTCCAATCAACAAATTGGTCTCCTCCCGTCCAATCAGCCGCTGTCTCCAAGGGAATTGTGTCCAATCACATAATGCACTGGTCAAACTCGGTGTCCAATCAGACGCAGTCTCCGAGGGGCGCTTTGACCAATCACCGACCAGCTTCCCTTAAAATTCTCGTCCAATCATCAAATTGGTCTCCTCCCGTCCAATCAGCCGCTGTCTCCGAGGGCATTGTGTCCAATCACATAATGCACTGGTCAAACTCGGTGTCCAATCAGACGCAGTCTCCGAGGGGCGCTGTGACCAATCACCGACCAGCTTCCCTTAAAATTCTCGTCCAATCATCAAATTGGTCTCCTCCCGTCCAATCAGCCGCTGTCTCCGAGGGCATTGTGTCCAATCACATAATGCACTGGTCAAACTCGGTGCCCAATCAGACGCAGTCTCCGAGGGGCGCTGTGACCAATCACCGACCAGCTTCCCTTACTGACATGCCTATCTTTATTTGACTGAGTTATGTAATCAACATACCCAGTGCATATAGGCTCAAAATGGCCCTGAAATTTACCATATTACACAAAAAATTCTCAAGTCAAGTTAACTTTATTGGTCACATACACATACGAGATGCGCAGTGAAATGAAAAGTGGCAATGCTCGCAGACTTTGTGCAAATAAATTGCAAAACAGAATGGAACAGAATCAGAATTACATATTTGTGGGAGAAAAAAAAAGAAAAAAACAGCAATTTAAAAAAGACACCACACAACAATAAGTTAGTCCCTGGTGAGATCAGAGTTTACAGTCCTGACGTCCTGTGGGAAGAAAATCCATCTCCATATAACAATTACAGCACGGAAACAGGCCATCTCGGCCCTTCTAGTCCGTGCCGAACACTTATTCTCCCCTAGTCCCATCTACCTGCGCTCAGACCATAACCCTCCATTCCTTTCCCGTCCATATAACTATCCAATTTATTTTTAAATGATAAAATCCAACCTGCCTCCACCACTTCCACTGGAAGCTCATTCCACACAGCTACCACTCTCTGAGTAAAGAAGTTCCCCCTCATGTTACCCCTAAACTTCTGTCCCTTAATTCTCAAGTCATGTCCTCTTGTTTGAATCTTCCCTACTCTAAGTGGGAAAAGCTTATCCACGTCAACTCTGTCTATCCCTCTCATCATTTAAAGACCTTTATCAAGTCCCCCCTTAACCTTCTGCGCTCCAAAGAATAAAGACCTAACTTATTCAACCTTTCTCTGTAACTTAGTTGCTGAAACCCAGGCACCATTCTAGTAAATCTCCTCTGTACTCTCTCTATTTTGTTGACATCCTTCCTATAATTAGGTGACCAAAATTGTACACCATACTCCAGAATTGGCCTCACCAATGCCTTGTACAATTTTAACATGACATCCCAACTTCTATACTCAATGCTCTGATTTATAAAGGCCAGCACACCAAAAGCTTTCTTTACCACCATATCGACATCCGCTCTGTTGTCACAGCGTGACAGCGGAGGCGTTTGCCTGACCGTAGCAGCTGGAACAATCCGTTGCTGGGGTGGTAGGGGTCCCCCATAATGTTGCTGGCTCTGGATCTGCACCTCCTGGTGTATAGGTCCTGCAGGGGGGCGAGTGTAGTTCTCATAGTGCGTTCGGCCGAACGCACTACTCTCAGCAGAGCCTTCCTGTCCTGGGCAGAGCTGTTCCCAAACCAGATTGTGATGTTGCCGGACAAGATGCTTTCTACAGCCCCAGAGTAGAAGCACTGGAGGATCCTCAGAAAGACTCTGAATTTCCTCAGCTGCCTGAGGTGGTAAAGGCGCTGCCTTGCCTTACTCACCAGTGCGGCAGTGTGTGATGGGGGGCTTATAGCGTCTACCTGCACCCCCCCCCCCTCCTCCCCAACCTCAGCCTCATGGACCTTAGCGTACCCCTAGTTCCTAAAACCCATTTCCATCACTGGCTGCAGCCAGTCAATACACAATAGACAATAGGTGCAGGAGTAGACCATTCGGCCCTTCGAGCCAGCACCACCATTCAATGTGATCATGGCTGATCATCCACAATCAGTACCCCGTTCCTGCCATTCAATGTGATCATGGCTGATCATCCCCAATCAGTACCCCGTTCCTGCCTTCTCCCCATATCCCCTGACTCCGCCATCTTTAAGAGCCCTACCTAGCTCTCTCTTGAAAGTATCCAGAGAACCCGCCTCCACCGCCCTCTGAGGCAGAGAATTCCACAGACTCACCACTCTCTGTGAGAAAAAGTGTTTCCTCGTCTCCGTTCTAAATGGCTTACTCCTTATTCTTAATGAGTCCCGGGGCAGGTGAGACGACCTGGGAACTACAGCCAGTCCCGGGGCAGGTGAGACGACCTGGGAACTACAGCCAGTCCCGGGGCAGGTGAGACGACCTGGGAACTACAGCGAGTCCCGGGGGTGCGAGACTCGAGGAGCTGGTGGCCTCCAACTGGACTCGACCTTGATGACCTAAGAGCTAAATCTATCTCAAATGTGGACAATGGAATGGCGACGTTTTGGGTCGGGACTGTCATACGTTGAAAAAGATGTCGAAAAAACACGGGCTGCGAGCGAGACTCTGGGGGTGTCAGCCGATGGAATTTGCCCTCAGGTTCCCATTACATCTGCCCCCCCCCCCCCCCCCCCCCCCCCCCCCCAACGATGTATTTTGGAAGCAACACAGACTCTGGGGGTCATAAGCCCAACTACAAAAACATGATGCGAATCTACAAATGATTATCTGGGGGTTAATATTAAACAAGAATTGGCAGCGGCCGCAGTTATTGGGCAACTCACAGCCGGGAAAAATCGAGAAAGCTTCCAGTAAATCCAGTTATTGATCGTGGAGTTGGGGTGCGGGCGGACAATCACCTCCGGGAGGGTTCAACTGATGTTGATGGAGCCAAACAAACACGTCGTTTCTCTAGGAATTGGATTTGAGGAAGGACATCCTTGCTATTGAGGGAGTGCAGCGTAGGTTCACCAGGTTAATTCCCGGGATGGCGGGACTGTCATATGCTGAGAGAATGGAGCGGCTGGGCTTGTACACTCTGGAGTTTAGAAGGATGAGAGGGCATCTTATTGAAACATATAAGATTGTTTAGGGTTTAAGAAGGAACTGCAGATGCTGGAAAATCGAAGGTAGACAAAAGTGCTGGAGAAACTCAGCGGGTGCAGCAGCATCTATGGAGCGAAGGAAATAGGCAACGTTTCGGGCCGAAACCCTTCTTCAGACTGATTATTAAGGGGCTGGACACACGAGACGCCGGAAACATGTTCCCGATGTTGGGGGAGTCCAGAACCAGGGGCCACACAGTTTACGAATAAGGAGTAATCCATTTAGAACGGAGACGAGGAAACATTTTTTTCTCACAGAGAGTTGTGAGTCTGTGGAATTCTCTGCCTCTGGAGTTGGAGGCCGGTTCTCTGGATGCTTTCAAGAGAGAGCTAGATAGGGCTCTTAAAGATAGCGGAGTCAGGAACGGGGTACTGATTGTGGATGATCAGCCATGATCACATTGAATGGCGGTGCTGGCTCGAAGGGCCGAATGGCCTCCTCCTGCACCTGTTGTCTGTTGGATTTCTTGGGTTATGGGGAGAAGGCAGGAGAATGGGGTTAGGAGGGAGAGATAGATCAGCCGCGATTGAATGGCGGAGTAGATTGATGGGCAGAATGGCCCTTTGAGCGAGTATCCCAAAAGGGTGTCAGATGAGGAGATGATGTGGGGGGGGGTGGGGGTGATATTGGGGAGGGGGGGAGGGTATTGGTGGAAGGGAATGGGGGGGAGGGGATGTAAAAGGGAAGCCTAGTCTTTTCAATCTTTCCTCATATGACAGTCCCGCCATCCCAGGGATCAATCTCGTGAACCTGCGCTGCACTGCCTCAATCACAAGGATGTCCTTCCTTAAATTAGGGGACCAAAACATAGAAACATAGAAACGTAGAAAATAGGTACAGGAGTAGGCCATTTGGCCCTTCGAGCCTGCACCGCCATTCAATATGATCATGGCTGATCATCCAACTCAGTATCCTGTACCTTCCTTCTCTCCATACCCCCTGATCCCTTTAGCCACAAGGGCCACATCTAACCCCCTCTTAAATATAGCCAATGAACTGGCCTCAACTACCTTCTGTGGCAGAGAATTCCACAGATTCACCACTCTCTGTGTGAAAAATGTTTTCCTCATCTCGGTCCTAAAAGATTTCCCCCTGTGACCCCTTGTTCTGGACTTCCCCAACATCAGGAACAATCTTCCTGCATCTAGCCTGTCAACCCCTTAAGAATTTTGTAAGTTTCTATAAGATCCCCCCTCAATCTTCTAAATTCTAGCGAGTACAAACCGAGTCTATCCAGTCTTTCTTCATATGAAAGTCCTGCCATCCCAGGAATCAGTCTGGTGAACCTTCTCTGTACTCCCTCTATGGCAAGAATGTCTTTCCTCAGATTAGGAGACCAAAACTGTACGCAATACTCCAGGTGTGGTCTCACCAAGACCCTGTACAACTGCAGTAGAGCCTCCCTGCTCCTATACTCAAATCCTTTTGCTATGAATGCTAACATACCATTCGCTTTCTTCACTGCCTGCTGCACCTGCATGCCTACTTTCAATGACTGGTGTACCATGACACCCAGGTCTCGTTGTGCACAATACTCCAGATGTGGTCTCACCAGAGCCCTATACAACTGCAGAAGAACCTCTTTACTCCTATACTGAAATCCTCTTGTTATGAACCATTGTTATGGTTCCCTGGGCTACGTTGCAGTGGGGTGGGGGGGTGGGGTGGTGGTGGGGGGGGTAAAGAAATCGTCCAGCTTCTGTTCCTCTTGTTGACAAGGCAGTTAATGAGTGGCTAAAATGTACACAGCCCCCGTGCCCGGCGTTCTGGCTCTAGTCCGCACCGCGTTCACAGTCCAAGTTGTCCTCGAGACACACGCTCACACACACACACACAGAATCAGAGTGACCCAAATCTGCCATCGCTCGAAGCAAGGATGAGATCGCTCTACCTCCTCGGCCTGGTTCTCCCTCTCCTCCTGACTTGTAAAGGTAATTATGGGGAGGTTGGCGACGATCGCAGGGTCTCTCTAATAGATTTACTATCTAAATGGCGTCAAGTTGGGAAAAGGGGAAGTACAATGGGATCTGGGGGTCCTCGTTCATCAGTCTATGAAAGTAAGCATGCAGACACAGCAGGCAGTGAAGAAAGCGAATGGCATGTTGGCCTTTATAACAAGAGGAGTTGAGTATAGGAGCAAAGAGGTCCTTCTGCAGTTCTACATAGCCCTAGTGAGACCACACCTGGAGTATTGTGTGCAGTTTTGGTCTCCAAATTTGACGAAGGATATTCTTGCTATTAAGGGAGTGCAGCGTAGGTTCCTGGGATGGTGGGACTGTCATATGTTGATAGAGTGGAGCGGCTGGGCTTGTACACTCTGAAGTTTACCCACCATACTTCAACTCTTGTCAGAAGGCTCACCAGCGTCTCTTCTTCCTGAGGAGACTGAAGAAGGTCTCCTCAGATCCTGGTGAACTTCTACCGCTGCACCATCGAGAGCATCCTTACCAACTGTATCACAGTATGGTACGGCAACTGCTCTGTCTCCGACCGGAAAGCACTGCAGAGGGTGGTGAAAATTGCCCAACGCATCACCGGTTCCTCGCTCCCCTCCATTGAGTCTGTCCAAAGCAAGCGTTGTCTGCGGAGGGCGCTCAGCATCGCCAAGGACTGCTCTCACCCCAACCATGGACTGTTTACCCTCCTCCCATCCGGGAGGCGCTACAGGTCTCTCCGTTGCCGGACCAGCAGGTCCAGGAACAGCTTCTTCCCTGCGGCTGTACACTGCTCAATACTGTACCTCGGTGACTGCCAAACCCCCCCCCCCCCCCCCCCCCCCCCCCCACCCCGCACCGGGCACTCCTTCCCCCAGAAAGATTGCACTACTGTTACTGTATGTACGTATATATATTTACTGCTCGTTATTCTATGTTCACTCTTCTGGGTGAGATGCTAACTACATTTCATTGTCTCTGTACTGTACACTGCACAGTGACAATAAAGATTCAATCTAAAGTTGAGTTTAGAAGGATGAGAGGAGATCTCATTGAAACATGTAAGATTGTTAAGGGTTTGGACACGCTAGAGGCAGGAAACATGTTCCCGATGTTGGGGGAGTCCAGAACCAGGGGCCACACACAGTTTAAGAATAAGGGGTAAGCCATTTAGAACAGAGACGAGGAAACACTTTTTCTCACAGAGAGTGGTGAGTCTGTGGAATTCTCTGCCTCGGAGGGCGGTGGAGGCCTGTTCTCTGGATACCTTCAAGAGAGAGCTAGATAGGGCTCTTAAAGATAGTGGAGTCAGGGGATATGGGGAGAAGGCAGGAACGGGGTACTGATTGGGGATGATCAGCCATGATCACATTGAATGGCGGTGCTGGCTTGAAGGGCCGAATGGCCTACTCCTGCACCTATTGTCTATTGACAGACCAATGGTTTTGGTTGCAAATTAAATCTTCTTGTCTCTCTCTTGAGGCGGCAATGTGGCCTCACAGTGCCAGAGACCCGGTTCCATCCTTAACTCACGGAACCCTTAACTCACGGAACCCTTAACTCACGGATCCCTTAACTCACGGATCCCTTAACTCAAGGAAAGCAGAAATGCAAACCTGGGGTTGATCCCAATCAGCTGCTTCCTCTGGTCCGCTTCCACCAATTAGCGGCTTCCACCAGACCACTTCCCTGGAAGTGTGATGGATCGCTGCAGATTGGGTTCCTCCTCCTCTCGCTCCAACTCACCGCACGGAAACTCCTCCTCTCGCTCCAACGGCTCCCGGGAGAGTGTGTGTGTGTGAGAGAGAGAGAGTGTGAGATAGAGTGTGTGTGTGAGGGAGAGAGAGAGTGTGTGTGTGAGGGAGAGAGAGAGTGTGTGTGTGAGAGAAAGAGAGAGTGTGTGTGGGAGAGAGAGAGTGTGTGTGTGTGAGGGAGTGTGTGTGTGTGTGTGGGAGAGAGAGAGAGTGTGTGTGAGTGTGTGTGGGAGAGAGAGTGTGTGTGTGTGTGGGAGAGAGAGAGTGTGTGTGTGTGTGGGAGAGAGAGTGTGTGTGTGGGAGAGAGAGAGTGTGTGTGTGTGGGAGAGAGAGAGAGAGAGAGAGAGAGTGTGTGTGTGTGTGTGTGTGTGAGAGAGAGAGTGTGTGTGTGGGAGAGTGTGTGTGTGGGAGAGTGTGTGTGGGAGAGAGCGAGAGTGTGTGTGTGTGTGTGTGGGAGAGAGAGAGTGTGTATGTGTGTGGGAGAGTGTGTGTGTGTGTGTGTGGGAGAGTGTGTGTGGGAGAGAGAGAGTGTGTGTGTGTGTGTGTGGGAGAGAGAGTGTGTGTGTGTGAGAGAGAGTGTGTGTGTGTGTGTGAGGGAGAGATGTGTGTGAGAGAGATAGTGAGCCTGTATCTACACTCAGTCCCATCCTCTCTCTCCTCCATGTAAATGGCCACCATGGACCACAGCCCACCTCCCGCTTCCTCCCACACCCCCAGCCGCTTTCCCCGCCCAGACATGCACGGCTGGAGTGTAAGCCGGGCCGAGCGGCCTGCATCGTGCGACTGCCCGCCAGACTTTGCCTCCATCACAGTGAGGATGTGCTTGGTGAACTCACTGTGGTGGATGTTTAATTTGTGTTTATTGTATGTTTTGTTTTTATTGGTTCTGTGTATGACTGCAGGCAACATAATTTCGTTCAGACCGAAAGGTCTGAATGACAATAAAGGAATCTAATCTAATCTAAAAAACGAATGTGCTGCTGCTGCTGCCTTGTTGCAGGCGAGATGGACCGGGATATGCCCGTCACCTGCGACCCCGGCATTCACATCGTTGGCGGAGACGTCAGCAAGTCCCACGGCGACAATGTGAAAAGCGTGGCCACGTTCAACTGCCCAGATGGCTTCTACCCCTCGCCCGTCATCACCACCAAGTGTCAGCGCAGCGGCGATTGGTGCTACACCTCCCGCTACAGACAGCCCATCTGTAAAGGTAAGGTCAACATCTGGAAAGGTGGGGTCAACATCTGGAAAGATAGGATCAACATCTGTAAAGGTAGGGTCAACATCTGTAAAGGTTGAGCCACATCTGTGAGGTGGGGTCAACATCTGTCTGGGCAGTGTAACATCTGTAAAGGTGGACTAAACATCTGTAGTTGGGCAACATCTGTAAAGGTAGTGTAACACCTGTAAAGATGGACTAAATATCTATAAATGTAGGGTAACATCTGTAAAGATAGAGCAACATCGGTAAAGGTGGGGTCAACATCTGGAAAGGTAGGGTCAACATCTGGAAAGGTAGGGTCAACATCTGGAAAGGTAGGGTCAACATCTGGAAAGGTAGGGTCAACATCTGTACAGGGAGGACAACATCTGTAAAGGTAGGGTCAACATCTGGAAAGGTAGGGTCAACATCTGGAAAGGTAGGGTCAACATCTGGAAAGGTAGGGTCAACATCTGTACAGGGAGGACAACATCTGTAAAGGTAGGGTCAACATCTGGAAAGGGAGGACAACATCTGGAAAGGGAGGACAACATCTGTAAAGGCAAGGTAACATCTGTAAAGGTAGGACAACATCTGTAATGGAGCGGCAGTCACCTCTATCACTTGCTCACCCTCTTCCCATCCTTCGACATGTCCCTCTCCTTACATTCAACTCCCATTTACTACCCCCCCCCCCACACTCACTTCCTCTTCCCACCACTCGGAGACGAGGAAACACTTTTTCTCACAGAGAGTTGTGAGTCTGTGGAATTCTCTGCCTCAGAGGGCGGTGGAGGCCAGTTCTCTGGATACTTTCAAGAGAGAGCTAGATAGGGCTCTTAAAGATAGTCAGGGGATATGGGGAGAAGGCAGGAACGGGGTACTGATTGGGGATGATCAGCCATGATCACATTGAATGACAATAGACAATAGGTGTAGGAGTCTGGCCCCAGCACCGAGCCTTGCGGTACCCCACTAGTCACTGCTGGCCCCAGCACCGAGCCTTGCGGTACCCCACTAGTCACTGCTGGTCCCAGCACCGAGCCTTGCGGTACTAGTCACTGCTGGTCCCAGCACCGAGCCTTGCGGTACCCCACTAGTCACTGCTGGCCCCAGCACCGAGCCTTGCGGTACCCCACTAGTCACTGCTGGTCCCAGCACCGAGCCTTGCGGTACCCCACTAGTCACTGCTGGCCCCAGCACCGAGCCTTGCGGTACCCCACTAGTCACTGCTGGTCCCAGTACCGATCCTTGCGGTACCCCACTAGTCACTGCTGGTCCCAGCACCGAGCCTTGCGGTACCCCACTAGTCACTGCTGGTCCCAGCACCGAGCCTTGCGGTACCCCACTAGTCACTGCTGGTCCCAGCACCGAGCCTTGCGGTACCCCACTAGTCACTGCTGGTCCCAGCACCGAGCCTTGCGGTACCCCACTAGTCACTGCTGGTCCCAGCACCGAGCCTTGCGGTACCCCACTAGTCACTGCTGGTCCCAGCACCGAGCCTTGCGGTACCCCACTAGTCACTGCTGGTCCCAGCACCGAGCCTTGCGGTACCCCACTAGTCACTGCTGGTCCCAGCACCGAGCCTTGCGGTACCCCACTAGTCACTGCTGGTCCCAGCACCGAGCCTTGCGGTACCCCACTAGTCACTGCCTGACATTCTGAAAGGGACCCGAAAGGAACCAGACTGATTCCTGGGATGGCAGGACTTTCAGATGAAGAAAGACTGGATAGACTCGGTTTATACTCGCTAGAATTTAGAAGATTGAGGGGGGGTCTTATAGAAACTTACAAAATTCTTAAGGGGTTGGACAGGCTAGATGCAGGAAGATTGTTCCCGATGTTGGGGAGGTCCAGAACAAGGGGTCACACAGTTTAAGGATAAGGGGGAAATCTTTTAGGACCGAGATGAGAAAATCATTTTTCACACAGAGAGTGGTGAATATGTGGAATTCTCTACCACAGAAGGTAGTTGAGGCCACAGTTCATTGGCTATATTTAAGAGGGAGTTAGATGTGGCCCTTGTGGCTAAAGGGATCAGGGGGTATGGAGAGAAGGCAGGGATGGGATACTGAGTTGGATGATCAGCCATGATCATATTGAATGGCGGTGCAGGCTCGAAGGGCCGAATGGCCTCTACTCCTGCACCTATTTTCTATGTTTCTATTTCTCTCCCTACTCATGGTTTCCTTTCTGCCAACCATTTCTCTATCCTGGTCTACGCTGTATCTCTGAACTTTCGGTATAAAGCAGCCAGCTTCGCGCAGTTGAATTTTAACAGCGAAACCTCAGCAGGTCTTTGCTTTCCGCAGAGTTTCGGTGCCCGCCGCCCGTGTTGGAGGAAGGCTTCTACTCCCCCGTCAACACATCCTACGCCATCGGAGATGTCGTCACCTTGCAGTGCTACGAGGGGTACTCGCTCAGAGGCGCGGTCAGCAGAACATGCAAGATGAATGGTCGCTGGACCGGGGCCAATACTGTCTGTAACTCTGGATGTAAGTTCCCGGAGTGGAGGGGTTACAGTTCACTGAACTTGGAATGTTGTGTCTCAATGGCCAATGTTGTGGTCAGTGTGTGGAATTCACGAGAGGGAGAGGGGAAGAGAGAGGGGAATAGAGAGAGAGAGAGAAAGAGAGCGTGAGAGAGAAGAGAGAGAGAGAGAGGGAAAGGGAGAGGTAAAGAGAAAAAGAGAGAGAGGAAGAGAAAGAGAGAAAGAAAAAGAAAGAAAAGAGAGATAGAAAGAGAGAGAGAGAGAAAGGGAGAGAGAAAATGACAGAGAGAGAGAGAGAGAGAGAGAGAGAGAGAGAGAGAGAGAGAGAGAGAGAGAAGAGAGTAAAAGAGAGAGAGACAGAAAGAGAGAGAGAGGGGAAAAGAGAAAGAGAGGAAAAGAGAGAGAGAAAAAGTGAGAGGAAAAGAGAAAGAGAGCGGAAAAGAGAGAGAGGAAAATAGAGAGAGAGAGGGAGAGGGAGAGGGAGAGGGAGAGAGGGAGAGGGAGAGAGAGAGATATAAATGCAGGAAAAATGTTCCCGATGTTGGGCGAGTCCAGAACCAGGGGCCACACACAGTCTTAGAATAAAGGGGAGGTCATTTAAGACTGAGGTGAGAAAAAACTTTTGTGAATTTGTGGAATTCCCTGCCACAGAGGGCAGTGGAGGCCAAGTCACTGGATGGATTGAAGAGAGAGTTAGATAGAGCTCTAGGGGCTAGTGGAGTCAGAGGATATGGGGATAAGGCAGGGACGGGTTATTGATTGGGGATGATCAGCCATGATCACAATGAATGGCGGTGCTGGCTCGAAGGGCCGAATGGCCTCCTCCTGCACCTATTTTCTATGTTCTATGTTTCTATTTTCTCCCCGTGACCTGCGTGGGTTTTCTCCGAGATCTTCGGTTTCCTTCCACACTCCAAAGACGTACAATTTTGTAGGTGAATTAGATTGGTATGAATGTAAATTGTCCCCAGTGTGTGTTGGGTGTTGTTAGTGTCCGGGGATCGCTAGTCGGCGTGGACTCCGTGGGCCGAAGGGCCTGTTTCCGTGCTGTATTTCAAGTCTTTGTTCATCAGTCACTGAGAGTAAGCATGCAGGTACCGCAGGCAGTGAAGAAAGCCACTTCATAACAAGAGGAGTTGAGTGTAGGAGCATAGAGGTCCTTCTGCAGTTGTACAGGGCCCTAGTGAGATCACACCTGGAGTATTGTGTGCAGTTTTGGCCTGTTGGCCTTCATAACAAGAGGAGTTGAGTGTAGGAGCATAGAGGTCCTTCTGCAGTTGTACAGGGCCCTATGACAGTCGCCGGCAGTCACCTAAAAATAGTCTTAAGTGGGACAAGCCCTTTAGTCAAAGCCGCTTACTGGAATGGCGCTGAATATTACCCATCAGCTGCTACGGCTTTTTCGAGGTGTGTCCGCTCTCAGATCTTTGCTTCTCCCTACCCCCCCCCCCCCCCTACCTTTGTAGCCCATGATTGTCCCCATCCCGGGATCCCAGCCGGAGGCTCGAAGACCGGGACCAACTACAATATCGGGTACAAGGTGCGATACTATTGCAACAACGGCCTGGTGCTGATGGGGTCGAGCACCAGGGAGTGCGAGCGGCTGGGCGAGTGGAGCGGACGGATGCCAACCTGCCAACGTGAGTGCCCACTATGTTGGCCTTTGCAGCTCTCCCACAGGCTAATAATAATAATAATAATAATAATAATATCTTTTATTGTCATTGCACGTCAGTGCAACGAGATTTAGTATGCAGCTCCCAACCGATGTCAAAAAAATAAAATAAATAAATAAGCTGTGTGACGTGACCATCCGAGGGAGACTGTCAAGGGGGGGGGGTGGGGGGCACTCAGCAGGGCCGGTTCAGAGCCGCTATAGCTCTGGGAATAAAGCTGTTTCTGAGTCTGGAGGTTCGGGCGTAGAAGGCCTTGTAATGTCTGCCGGAGGGAAGTAGTTCAAACAGTCCGTTACAAGGGTGTGAGGAGCCTTTATGGATGCCGACAGCTTTCCTGAGGCACCGTGTGTGGTAGATGCCCTCCAAAGCTGGTAGCTGTGTCCCAATGATCCTCTGCGCTCTGTGGACGACGCGCTGAAGAGCTCTCCTCTCCGCCTCCGTGCAGCTGAGATACCACACAGAGATGCCATAATATGCTCTCTGTGGTGCAGCGGTAGAACGTTGTCAGCAGCTGTTGGGGCAGACCAGTCTTTTTTAATGTCCTCAGGAAGAACAGTCGTTGCTGTGCCTTCTTGACCAGCGC
This sequence comes from Amblyraja radiata, assembly GCF_010909765.2. Taxonomy (NCBI): domain Eukaryota; kingdom Metazoa; phylum Chordata; class Chondrichthyes; order Rajiformes; family Rajidae; genus Amblyraja; species Amblyraja radiata. Next base: position 493,539 of record NC_045985.1, on the reverse strand, counting down.
AGCGGTGTTGGTGGACCATGTGAGGTCCTCTGAAATGTGAGTGCCCAGAAACTTAAAGCTGGACACTCTCTCCACACTTTCCCCGTAAATGGAGATTGGGGCGTATTCTCCATTATGGGACCTCCTGAAGTCAATAATCAGCTCCTTGGTCTTGGAGGTGTTTAGTGACAAGTTGTTACGTGTGCACCAGTCCGCCAGGTTCTGCACCAGGCTAAGTAGTTCTTTGTTTTTTCTTTTTTCTTTAAATAATTTAATTTATTAGAAGTACAGTACATTACAGTAGTACAAGCCACGTATACCTTATTACATTTATTGTACCCCTTCATTGTTTACGCTTTAAGGAGAGATAGAAATAAAGAAAGTAAAGAAAGTGAGAGAGTCGTGATTGTGTGAAAGAGTGATCGAAAAGGAAAACCTATTAAGCAAAGAATTAGGGAAAAAAGTTAAGAAATAGGCCGTAGAAAAGAAAAAAGTGAAAATGAAACAAAAGCTCTATTAAGATGACAGAAAGGGATTTACCAACTTTGTATGTTTCATCCCCCCTTACCAGGTCCTGAAACCATTTCTTTTTACAGTACTGTTGCACCTTATACTTGTAGTAAGTCGATAAATGCAGACCATGTCTTTTGGAAGTGGTCTGCTTTGCCTGCAAGGAGGAGTCTCATATCTTCCAGGTGTAATGTTTCAAACATATTTGAAATCCACATATTTATTGTTGGTATAGGGGTGTTTTTCCACTATTTGAATATAAGCTTTTCCCCCGTTATTAACCTGTAATTAAATAGATTCTTTTGAAACACAGTTAGTTCTAAATAGTTCTAGCCGATTTAATGACACCACAGATCACTTCAAATGCACTCAATATGCATTCCCACTCACGGAAAGTAAACATGCAGGTGCAGCAGGCAGTGAAGAAAGGCATGGCATCTTGCCCTTCAGAACAAGTACAGGAGCAAAGAGGTCCTTCTGCAGTTGTACAGAGCCCTAGTGAGACCACACCTGGAGTATTGTGTGCAGTTTTGGCCTGTTGACCTTCACAACAAGAGGAGTTGAGTACAGGAGCAAAGAGGTCCTTCTGCAGTTGTACAGAGCCCTAGTGAGACCACACCTGGAGTATTGTGTGCAGCTTTGGTCTCCAAATTTGAGGAAGGGCATTCTTGCTATTGAGGGAGCCCAGCGTAGGTTCACCAGGTTAATTCCCGGGATGGCGGGGCTGTCATATGCCGAGAGAATGGAGCGGCTGGGCTTGTACACTCTGGAGTTTAGAAGGATGAGAGGACGTCTCATTGAAACATATAAGATTGTTAAGGGTTTGGACACGCTAGAGGCAGGAAACATGTTCCCGATGTTGGGGGAGTCCAGAACCAGGGGCCACACACAGTTTAAGAATAAGGGGTCAGCCATTTAGAACGGAGATGAGGAAAAACTTTTTCACCCAGAGAGATGTGAGTCTGTGGAATTCTCTGCCTCAGAGGGCGGTGGAGGCCGGTTCTCTGGATGCTTTCAAGAGAGAGCTAGATAGGGCTCTTAAAGATAGTGGAGTCAGGGGATATGGGGAGAAGGCAGGAACGGGGTACTGATTGGGGATGATCAGCCATGATCACATTGAATGGCAGTGCTGGCTCGAAGGGCCGAATGGCCTCCTTCTGTACCTATTGTCTATTGTCTATTGTTCCTCCTCATTCATCTGAACACCAGCGAGTACAGGCCCAATGCCGACAAACGCTAACTTAAACCAAACGACGAGACAGAGATTCGCTGGCATTGATACGGTTCTTGTCTCCCTCCATAGATAGGAGTTCCTTCGATACTCCAGACGACGTGGCTGAGGCTTTCACTGCCTCCCTAACCAGCACCTTAGGGTTGACACGGACTGACAGCTCGAAAACGCCTGGTAAGTTTCCAATCCCACTTAGCAATGAATAATGTCATATGTAACTCTGCACATCGAAGGTCGACACAATATGCTGGAGTAACTCAGTGGGTCATAGAAACATAGAAACCTAGACAATAGGTGCAGGAGAAGGCCATTCGGCCCTTCGAGCCTGCACCGCCATTCAATATGATCATGGCTGATCATCCAACTCAGTATCCTGTACCTGCCTTCTCTCCATACCCCCTGATCCCTTTAGCCACAAGGGCCACATCTAACCCCCTCTTAGATATAGCCAATGAACTGTGGCCTCAACTACCTTCTGTGGCAGAGAATTCCACAGATTCACCACTCTGTGTGAAAAATGTTTTTCTCATCTCGGTCCTAAAAGATTTCCCCCTAATCCTTAAACTGTGTGTGGCCCCTTGTTCTGGACTTCCGCAATACCGGGAACAATCTTCCTGCATCTAGCCTGTCCAACCCATTAAGAATTTTGTATGTTTCTATAAGATCCCCTCTGAATCTTCTAAATTCTTGCGTGTACAAGCCGAGTTTATCCTTGGACATGGATAGGTGACGTTTCACAGAGTGCTGGAGTAACTCAGCGGGTCAGGCAGCATCTGTGGAGAACATGGATAGGTGACGTTTCACAGAGTGCTGGAGTAACTCAGCGGGTCAGGCAGCAACTGTGGAGAACATGGATAGGTGACGTTTCACAGAGTGCTGGAGTAACTCAGTGGGTCAGGCAGCATCTGTGGAGAACATGGATAGGTGACGTTTCACAGGGTGCTGGAGTAACTCAGCGGGTCAGGCAGCATCTGTGGAGAACATGGATAGGTGACGTTTCACAGAGTGCTGGAGTAACTCAGCGGGTCAGGCAGCATCACTGGAGAGAATGGGCGACGTTTCAGGTCGAGACTCTTCTCCAGGCTGATGTCAGGAGAGGGGGTGGGACAGAGATAGAATGTAGTCAGAGACAGTCAGACTGGTGGGAGAACTGGGAAGGGGAGGGGAGGTGGGATGGGGAAAGCAAGGGCTATCTGAAGTTGCAGAAGTCAATGTTCATCAATGTTGAGAGAATGGAGCGGCTGGGCTTGTACACTCTGGAGTTTAGAAGGATGAGAGGATATCCTATTGAAACATATAGGATTATTAAGGGCTTGAACACGCTAGAGGCAGGAAACATGTTCCCGATGTTGGGGGAGTCCAGAACCAGGGGTCACACACAGTTTAAGAATAAGGGGTCGGCCATTTAGAACGGAGACGAGGAAACACTTTTTCACACAGAGAGTTGTGAGTCTGTGGAATTCTCTGCCTCAGAGGGCGGTGGAGGCCGGTTCTCTGGATGCTTTCAAGAGAGAGCTAGATAGGGCTCTTAAAGATAGTGGAGTCAGGGGATACGGGGAGAAGGCAGGAACGGGGTACTGATTGTGGATGATCAGCCATGATCACATTGAATGGCGGTGCTGGCTGGATGGGCAGAATGGCCTACTCCTGCACCTATTGTCTATTGTCCTGCGTGGGTTTTCTCCGGGTGCTCCGGTTTCCTCCCACACGCCAAAGCCCTGCACGTTTGCAGGTTAATTGGCTTGGGTAAAAATTGTAAATGTGCCCCCAGTGTGTGTTGGAGAGTGATCGCTAATAGGCGTGGGATCGGCGGGCCGAAGGGCCTGTTTCTGCACCAACCCTAATCCTTAATGGTATCCCCCAACTAAAAATATAATTGTAAGCCCGTGATTGTTGTCCTTCGCAGAATCTCACTTACGGAAAATCTATGTCGGCAAAGACGCACATCTATACATCTATTTTCTGATCGACGCCTCCAACAGTGTGGGGCAAGTAAACTTCGATCAGGCCATCAATGTGGTGAAAAACCTCACCGACAAGGTAAGGTGTCGTCAGGGCGTACGTAGCCCAGACCGTCACACAAACCAAACCGTCTCCCTTCCATCGACTCCACGGGCAAGAGTCAACTCAAGAGTCAAGGGAGTTTTATTGTCATGTGTCCCTGATAGACAATAGACAATAGGTGTAGCAGGAGGCCATTCGGCCCTTCGAGCCAGCACCGCCATTCAATGTGATCATCGCTGATCATCCCCAATCAGTACCCCGTTCCTGCCTTCTCCCCATGTCCCCTGACTCCGCTATCTTTAAGAGCCCTATCTAGCTCTCTCTTGAAAGCATCCAGAGAACCGGCCTCTGAGGCAGAGAATTCCACAGACTCACAACTCTCTGTGTGAAAAAGTGTTTCCTCGTCTCCGTTCTAAATGGCTTACCCCTTATTCTTAAACTGTGTGTGGCCCCTGGTTCTGGACTCCCCCAACATCAGGAACATGTTGGCTAGTTTTATAGGGACTATAAAATGCATTTCTAAAGCCAAAACGTTTTAGTTTCTCATATTGCTGTTGAGGCAGGTGGGTTTCTTGTAAAAATAATACCTGAGCCTTTTCTTTTTTTCAGTTTAGCCAGGACCTTGCTCCTTTTAGCTGGATTATTCATCGCATTTACATTGAGTGATAGTATTTCGTGACATTTAATTTACCTACTCCTGTCTTGCATTCATAAATCTCCAGATAACTTAAAACTGTGCAGGTCTGAACATCTGGTGTCCTTGAGACTCTTGAAAGGCGCCCATAAATAAAATTTATTATTATTATTATTATTATCTGTCAAATAAAGAAAATTAAAAAAAAGGAAAAACAGGTGACTTCCAAGTAATGTGTTCAAGAAGGAACTGCAGATGCTGGAAGATCGAAGGTACACAAAAATGGTGGAGAAACTCAGCGGATGCAGCGGGTGCAGACTTCCAAGTAATGGTGATTCCTTTCCACCCTGAGTCCCCGTTGGCAGGTATAGGGGGAAGCCTCCTCCCAGAGGAACACTCCATTTCATGCATCCTAGTATCGTCCAACGTCATCCGATAGAACTTATTTCCCAGTCCACAAGAAGTGATACACAATGAAAACTGGTTGGATGGGGTCTGCTCAGACTCCTGTAGTCGCTCCCGTATTTGCTCCTCGTTCCAACTCTCTGCCATGTCAAAGCCTGGAGAAGGTGCTTCATTTCTGGGTCCGCTGTAATCGGGTGTCTCCACGGAGTAGCCTCTCCTCCTCAGCTCCTGCGCTGCGTCTTGCCATAGAGGGAGTACGGAGAAGGTTCACCAGACTGATTCCTGGGATGTCAGGACTTTCATATGAAGAAAGACTGGATAGACTCGGCTTGTACTCGCTAGAATTTAGAAGATTGAGGAGGGATCTTATAGAAACTTACAAAATTCTTAAGGGGTTGGACAGGCTAGATGCAGGAAGATTGTTCCCGATTTTGGGGAAGTCCAGAACAAGGGGCCACACAGTTTAAGGATAAGGGGGAAATCTTTTAGGACCGAGATGAGGAAAACATTTTTCACACAGAGAGTGGTGAATCTCTGGAATTCTCTGCCACAGAGGGTGGTTGAGGCCAGTTCGTTGGCTATATTTAAGAGGGAGTTAGATGTGGCCCTTGTGGCTAAAGGAATCAGGGGGTATGGAGAGAAGGCAGGTACGGGATACTGAGTTAGATGATCAGCCATGATCACATTGAATGGCGGTGCAGGCTCGAAGGGCCGAATGGCCTACACCTGCACCTATTGTGTATGTTTCTATGTTTCTATCTTGTGCGCTATGATATGTCCATGTTCCTGAGTCCCAGTGAATGTGCATCTTTATCCTCCCATCCGCCCGCCCTCGGGCTCCTCCTCCTCCTCCTCCCCTTTTCCTTCCTTCGCCCCCCTCCCCCCCCCCCCCCACCCCGCATCAGTCTGAAGAAGGGTTTCGGCCCGAAACGTCGCCTATTTCCTTCGCTCCATAGATGCTGCTGCACCCGCTGAGTTTCCCCAGCAATTTTGTGTACCTTCGATATTCCAGCATCTGCAGTTCCTTTTTGAACTCTTTATTCCCTTATATGCCTTGCGCTTCTGGCCAACCTCCGTTGCATAGTCGTGGTCAAATGATACCCGTCGCCCGTCAATCATTAGCTTCTTTCCCCAGGCCTTTTTCAATACCATTTCTTTGATATTAAACTCCAGGAAATTTACCACTATAGACCTAGGTGGTGCATTACCTTCCGGTTTGCGAGCCAAAGCTCTGTGCAAGCGCGCTGGATCCGTACGTTGGTGTCCGTTGTTATTGCGAGTTCAGTTTTTAAAAGTTGCCCCAACAAATTCAGGCATGGATTTGCCTTCTTTCTCTTCAGGTACGCCGTAGATGCGAATGTTATTTCGTCTAGGCCGTCCTTCCAAATCAGTCAGTTTTTCTTGCATGGTGTTCTATTTTTTAAACAGCACATTTTTCACAGCCATGTTATTGTCTCAGCCTCTTCGATTCGTGCTTCAGCTTTGTTTAGTCTAGTTTTGTGTGCGTGGATTTGTTTGGAGTTTGCAGAAAGTTCGGTTTTCATGTCTTCTTTGATTTCTTCTTTAAATTTATGTAAGTCCACTTTATATTCAGTCCTGAAGTCATGTATTTCCTTACTGATATTGTGGAGCATTGAGCGCACGGATTCTGCAGAGTCATCTTTCGGGCTTTGAGCTTTGTCCATCTCCAGTGAATTCTTTCTTTCTCATCTGTCACGTTTATTTTGATTCTAGTTCTCGCTCCCCCACTCATTCCAAAACAGAAAACTGTGAATTAAGTGGCAATTAGTGAATTAAGGGAGGCTAGTTTTAAACTTGCTATCGGGAGCTCGAAATTAAGCAGGCTATCTGCTCACCTCGCTACCCTCTCATCCTTCTAAACTCCAGAGTGTAAAAGTCCAGCCGCTCCATTCTCTCAGCATATGACAGCCCCGCCATCCCGGGAATTAACCTTGTGAACCTACGCTGGGCCCCCTCAATAGCAAGATTGTCCTTCCTCAAATTGGGGGACCAAAACTGCACACAATACTCCAGGTGTGGTCTCACTAGGGCCCTGTACAACTGCAGAAGGACCTCCTTGCTCCTGTACTCAGCTCCTCTTGTTATAAAGACCAAGATAGATGTCGCAGATAGGACAATGATCTTGCGAAAATTGCTTTAAAAACATGAGGGGGAGGGGGCGGGGGGGGTCACAATGTGGTCTGACATCCAGGGCCAAGGTCAGCAACCTACGGCCCAGGGTCCGGATCTGGCCCTTCATCCAAAATCATCCGGCTCACAGGCATTTTATTTTCAATTCGTTTTCGCGAGCCGGGCATTACAGCCAGTCTCGAGGCACAAAATATGGGGGGGGGGGGGATATCCCCCATCTCTCAATACATGCTTCCACCCCCCCCCCCTCCCCCATCCTCCCCAGGAGAATTTACACTGTCTTGGCAAGGCCAGCAGTTGCAGAGACCGATTCACCCGACAATTTCACGAAAGAGTTAGAAGTAGCTCTTTGGGATAACGGAATAAGGAGTAAGCCATTTGGAACAGAGACGAGGAAACACTTTTTTCACACAGAGAGTTGTGAGTCTGTGGAATTCTCTGCCTCAGAGGGCGATGGAGGCCGGTTCTCTGGATAATTTCAAGAGAGAGCTAGATAGGGCTCTTATAGATTGCGGAGTCAGGGGGTATGGGGAGAAGGCTGGAACGGGGTACTGATTGGGGATGATCAGCCGTGATCACATTGAATGGCGGTGCAGGCTCGAAGGGCCGAATGGCCTCCTCCTGCACGTATAGTCTATTGTCTCTCTCTTCCTCTCCCCCCCCCCCACCCATCAATCCCGTCTCCCCATCTTCCCCTTTGCCCAATCTCCGCGATATCTTCCTCTTCCTTTTTACCTCCTCCCCATCTCTCCCAACTCCCGTTTCCCCACAACTCTCACCCCCCTCCCCATCTCTCACTTCCCCTCTTTAATTGGCAGGCGAAAGAGAATAGACAATAGGTACAGGAGTCTGGTCCCAGCACCGAGCCTTGCGGTACCCCACTAGTCACTGCTGGTCCCAGCACCGAGCCTTGCGGTACCCCACTAGTCACTGCTGGTCCCAGCACCGAGCCTTGCGGTACCCCACTAGTCACTGCTGGTCCCAGCACCGAGCCTTGCGGTACCCCACTAGTCACTGCTGGTCCCAGCACCGAGCCTTGCGGTACCCCACTAGTCACTGCTGGTCCCAGCACCGAGCCTTGCGGTACCCCACTAGTCACTGCTGGTCCCAGCACCGAGCCTTGCGGTACTCCACTAGTCACTGCTGGTCCCAGCACCGAATGGCCTACTCCTGCACCTATTGTCTGCTGTCCTAGACTCTCCCACCAGTGGAAACATCCTCTCCACATCCACTCTGTGCGAGGCTTTCACTATTCTCTACGTTTCACTGAGTTACTCCAGCAATTGTTGCGTCTGACTCCCGCCCGCCCTTCTTTCCTTCCGCTTCAGATCGCCAGTTTCGACATCAACCCGCGGTTCGGGGTGATCACCTACGCGTCGGGGCCAGAAGTCATCGTCACCACCAACGATGACAGAAGCAAGAATGCGGCGTATGTCATGGATGCGATGAATTCGGAACAGGCCAAATACGGAGGTGTGGCTCGGAGCCTCCCCCCCCCCCCCCCCACCCTGTCCCAATTACCACGCCAACATTCGCCAATCCCCACCACCCTCCACCGCCTACCGCCACCTAAACCCTCGCCACCATCCACTCCCCACCTAACCCCTCACCCCCCGACCCCCCGACCCTGCCAACCCCCACCATCCACCCCCACTCCCCACCTAACCCCTCACCCCCCCCACCCCCCGACCCTGCCAACCCCCACCATCCACCCCCACTCCCCCACCTACCCCGCCAACCCCATCCACCCCGCCAACCCCCTCCAACCCCCCCCCCCCACACCTACCACCCTCCTCCCCCACCACACCTCCTCAAGAGAGAGTTGGATAGAGTTCTTAAAGATAGCGGAGTCAGCTATGATCACATTGAATGGTGGTGCTTTGCTGGAAGGGCCGAATGGCCTACTCCTGCCCCTATTACCTGTGTCTGTTGTCTATAATCTGTCCCGGGGGGGGGGGGGGGGGGGGGGAGCAGTCGACGTGGGCGACTCCGTTCAATAGACAATAGACAATAAGTGCAGGAGTAGGCCATTCGGCCCTTCGAGCCAGCACCGCCATTCACTGTGATCATGGCTGATCATCCACAATCAGTACCCCGTTCCTGCCTTCTCCCCATATCCCCTGACTCACCGCTCTGTGTTTCCTGGTCTCCGTTGTAAATGGCCCGTGTGTTCTCCCCCATCGCAGCTCACAAAGATCGCAGAGGCACCAACATCTACGCAGCACTGAGGAAGGTGCTGGAGTTGATGTCCTTCTCCAAGGTCACGCACGGAGCGGATTGGAAGAAAATCAGATTCGTCACTATATTATTTACCGATGGTAAGTCGGCTACTGTCAGAGCAGGGGGGGTGCTGGGGTTTGGGGGGGGGGCTGGGGTTTGGGGGGGCTGGGTTTGGGGGGGGCTGGGGTTTTGGGGGGTTTGGAGGGGGCTGGGGTTTGGGGGGGGCTGGGGTTTGGGGGGGCTGGGGTTTGGGGGGGGGCGGGGGTTTGGGGGGGTGCTGGGGTTTGGGGGTGCTGGGGTTTGGAGGGGGCTGGGGTTTTGGGGGGGTTGGGGGGGCTGGGGTTTGGGGGGCTGGGGTTTGGGGGGGGGGGGTTTGGGGGGGCTGGGGTTTGGGGGGGGGGGGGCTGGGGTTTGGGGGGCTGGGGTTTCGGGGGGCTGGGGTTTGCACGATCCTTAAGGGGCTGTCCCACTGCGGCAACCTAATCTGCGAGTTTAGACGAGTTTGCACTTGATTCGAACTCGCAGCATGGTCGACACACGTGGTACTAGAAGGTCCTATGAGGTCGCGGGAACTCAGGGAAGTTCGAGGGAAGTTCCGCCATGCTCGCGGCCTCAGCTAGGTCTTACACAGAGTGCGGGAGTAACTCAGCGGGTCAGGCGGCATCTGTGGAGAACGTGGATAGGTGACGTTTCACAGAGTGCTGGAGTAACTCAGAGGGTCAGGCAGCATCTGTGGGGAACATGGATAGGTGACGTTTTGGTTCGGGAGCCTTCTTCAGACTTGGTGATTCAATAAACAAGGAGATATTGTTTCAGCCAACATGGTTCCTGAGCAAAGCAAGCTGATCTCATAAGGCCATAAGGTCATATCAATAGGAGCAGAATTAGGCCATTCGGCCCATGAAGCCTACTCCCCCATTCAATCATGGCTGATCAATCTCTCCCTATTGAGGGAGCCCAGCGTAGGTTCACCAGGTTAATTCCCGGGATGGCGGGACTATCATATGCTGAGAGAATGGAGCGGCTGGGCTTGTATACTCTGGAGTTTAGAAGGATGAGAGGGTATTCTCATTGAAAAATATAAGATTATTGAGCGTTTGGACACGCTAGAGGCAGGAAACGTGTTCCCGATGTTGGGGGAGACCAGAACCAGGGGCCACACACAGTTTAAGAATGAGGGGTCGGCCATTTAGAACGGAGACGAGGAAACACCTTTTCTCACAGAGAGTTGTGAGTCTGTGGAATTCTCTGCCTCAGAGGGCGGTGGAGGCCGGTTCTCTGGATGCTTTCAAGAGAGAGCTAGATAGGGCTCTTAAAGATAGCGGAGTCAGGGGATATGGGGAGAAGGCAGGAACGGGGTGCTGATTGTAGATATAGAAACATAGAAAATAGGTGCAGGAGTAGGCCATTCGGCCCTTCGAGCCTGCACCGCCATTGAATATGATCATGGCTGATCATCCAACTTAGTATCCTGTACCTGCCTTCTCTCCATACCCCCTGATCCCTTTAGCCACAAGGGCCACATCTAACTCCCTCTTAAATATAGCCAATGAACTGGCCTCAACTACCTTCTGTGGCAGAGAATTCCACAGATTCACCACTCTCTGTGTGAAAAATGTTTTTCTCATCTTGGTCCTAAAATACTTCCCCCTTATCCTTAAACTGTGACCCCTTGTTCTGGACTTCCCCAACATTGGGAACAATCTTCCTGCATCTAGCCTGTCCAACCCCTTAAGAATTTTGTAAGTTTCTATAAGTTCCCCCCTCAAACTTCTAAAACCTAGCGAGTACAAGCCGAATCTATCCAGTCTTTCTTCATATGAAAGTCCTGACATCCCAGGAATCAGTCTGGTGAACCTTCTCTGTACTCCCTCTATGGCAAGAATGTCCTTCCTCAGATTAGGAGACCAAAACTGTACACAATACTCCAGGTGTGGTCTCACCAAGACCCTGTACAACTGCAGTAGAACCTCCCTGCTCCTATACTCAAATCCTTTTGCTATGAATGCTAACATACTATTCGCTTTCTTCACTGCCATGATCACGTTGAATGGCGGTGCTGGCTCGAAGGGCCGAATGGCCTACTCCTGCACCTATTGTCTATTGTGGTGCATGCTTGCCGGGTGTTTGGGTTTTTCTGAGATGCTGCCTTGTTACAGGGAAAGCCAACATGGGCGGCGATCCGCAAAAAGCTGTGATTCAGATCGAGGACTTCGTGAACGCAGGTGGAAAAAGGGTAGATTACCTGGGTACGTATACACATATAGCACGGAAACAGGCCCTTCGGCCCAACCTCCCCACACTGGCCAACATGTCCCAGCTACACTAGTCCCACCTGCCTGCGTTTGGTCCATATCCCTCCAAACCTGTCCTATCTATGTACCTGTCCAACTGTTTCTTAAACGTTGGGGTAGTCCCAGCCTCAACTACCTCCTCTGGCAGCTTGTTCCATACACCCACCACCCTCTGTGTGAAAATGTTACCCCTCAGATTCCTATTAAATCTTTTCCCCTTCACCTTGAACCTGTGTCCTCTGGTCCTCGATTTCCCCTAATCTGGGTAAAAGACTCCACCCGATCTATTCCTCTCATGATTTTGTACACCTCTATAAGATCTCCCCTCATCCTCCTGCGCTCCATGGAATAGAGACCTAGCCTACTCAACCCTGTAGCTCACACCCTCTAGTCCTGGCAACATCCTCGTAAATCTTCTCTGAACCCTTTCCAGCTTGACAATATCTTTCCTGTAATACGGTGCCCAGAACTGAACACAATATTCTAAATGTGGTCTCACCAACGTCTTATACAACTGCAACATGACCTCCCGACTTCTATACTCAATACTCTGGCTGATGAAGGTCAAAGTCTGAATTACATGCCCCTTAGTCTTCAACTGGTTCAGGACTCCCCCAACATTTTTCCTGTATCTAGCCTCCATCCCCTTTGTCTGGTTTTCACATCTTGCATTCCTTATCTCTGTATCCCCAGTTTCGGTCTGCAGCAGTGTCGCAAACGTGAAACATTACCCATTCCTTCCATCCAGAGATGCTGCCTGCCCCGCTGAGTTACTCCAGCATTTTGTGTCTATCTTCGGTTTAAACCAGCATCTGCAGTCCCTTCCTAATCAGGCCCCCTTCGGACATGGCTGACCATGGGTATCTCCAGGGTTGGTAAAGGCCTGTGCGTGACTTTGTGTAACGTGGGGAGACTGGTGCACAGCCAGTCCTTGACAGATCTGGGTCAGGATTCCAGTGGCGTGGAGTCCAAGACGACCGGGGACCCTTTTCTGCCGCAGCCTTCATCCGCCTTCCCAGCCGTTGTGACTGTGAAGGTCCACTAAGGTCAGCCATCGTCCTCCGCCTGTTCCACCATTGAGGTCTAGTTTGGATTACTCTTTGTCAGATACCTCCTCCTCGACCTTACCGTCTTAGGTGGCCCTACCAGGAGCATCGATAGCTCCAGACGGCATCGCTCTCAGGATCTCAGGTCAATAGACAATAGACAACAGGTGCAGGAGGAGGCCATTCGGCCCTTCGAGCCAGCACTGCCATTCAATGTGATCATGGCTGATCATCCCCAATCAGTACCCCGTTCCTGCCTTCTCCCCATATCCCCTGACTCCACTATCTTTAAGAGCCCTATCTAACTCTCGCCTGAAATGCTAAACTAAATGAAACTATCTTGGTCTGTTGCAGACATGTACGCGTTTGGCATCACGCAGGGCGTGGAATTGATGGATTTGAATGGCCTTGCATCAAAGAAACCCGACGAAACTCACGCCTTCCTGGTCAAGAGGACTGATGATTTGGTCGATGCTTTCAACAAATATTAGGTGGGGAGTTAGAATGGAATGCCTTTTATTGTCATTCAAACAGACAAGGTTTGAACGAAATTTAATTCCTGCAGTCATGACATTACAAAAAAAACCCAAGACACACACTTAACACAATTTACATAAACATCCATCACAGTGAATCTTCAACACCTCCTCACTGTGATGGAAGGCAAAAGTCTTTATCTCTTCCCCTTGTTCATGTCCCGCGGTCCAGCAGTCCAACTGCAGCGTCTAGGCGAACTGGGGCTCACGATGTTAAAGCCCCCGGCGGGCGATGGTAAGCCCCGTGGCCGTTTAAGCCGCGCCAGGCGATGTTAGGCCCCGCTCCGAGTCATTTAAAGTTGCCGTTGCGGGAACTCCGAGAAGTGGTCTCCCACCAGAGAGTCCGGAACGGCTGGGCTTGTACACTCTGGAGTTTAGAAGGATGAGAGGGTATCTCATTGAAACAAATAAGATTGTTAAGGGCTTGGACACGCTAGAGGCAGGAAACGTGTTCCCGATGTTGGGGGAGTCCAGAACCAGGGGCCACACATACACAGTTTAAGAATAAGGGGTAAGCCATTTAGAACGGAGATGAGGAAACACTTTTTCACAGAGACAGTTGTGATTCTGTGGAATTCTCTGCCTCAGAGGTCTGTGGAGGCCGGTTACATAGATACATAGAAAATAGGTGCAGGAGTAGGCCATTCGGCCCTTCGATATGATCATGGCTGATCATCCAACTCAGTATCCCGTACCTGCCTTCTCTTCCTTTAGCCACAAGGACCACATCTAATTCCCTCTTAAATATAGCCAATGAACTGGCCTCAACTACCCTCTGTGGCAGAGAGTTCCATAGATTCACCACTCTCTGTGTGAAAAATGTTTTTCTCATCTCGGTCTTAAAGGATTTCCCCTTTATCCTTAAGCTGTGACACCTTGTCCTGGACTTACCCAACATCGGGAACAATCTTCCTGCATCTAGCCTGTCCAACCCCTTAAGAATTTTGTAAGTCTCTCTGGATACTTTCAAGAGAGAGCTAGATAGGGCTTTTAAAGATAGCGGAGTCAGGGGATATGGGGAGAAGGCAGGAACGGGGAACTGATTGTGGATGATCAGCCATGATCACATTGAATGGCGGTGCTGGCTCGAAGGGCCGAATGGCCTCTACTCCTGCACCTATTGTCGATTGTCTATTGACTGTTGATGGGTGATGTTTCTGCTTCCGCAGATGAGACCAAGATCGGTGATCTGTGTGGGGTTGGCGATGAGGGAACGGGTGCAGATTTTCGGAAGAAATACCCATGGCATGTTAATTTCATTGTCCCGGTGAGTTTGGCTCAAGATTCTACATCCGCAGTCTCGTATATCTTCACCTTCTGCTGCTTCTCTCCACAGTCAGTTTTGACCTCCAAGCTGTCAAGAGCAGAGGCGAGGGGTTCATATCGAGTTGTATCATTGCTCCTGCAATGTCCGAGGAAGGGTCTCGACCAGAAACGTTGCATATTTCCTTCGCTCCATAGATGCTGCCTCACCCTCTATGAGTTTCTCCAGCATTGTTGCCTACCTCCTGCAATGCCAAGCCCGATTTGCAAGTCTTTTTGATTTTTCGAACTGTAACACATTTTGTCCTGACTGCCCCAACATCGGGAAACATGTTTCCTGCCTCTAGTGAGCCCAACCCCTTAATAACCTTATGTTTCGATTGCTAAGGGCTTGGACACGCTAGAGGCAGGAAACATGTTCCCGATGTTGGGGGAGTCCAGAACCAGGGGCCACACACAGTTTAAGAATAAGGAATAAGCCATTTAGAACAGAGACGAGGAAACACTTTTTCTCACAGAGAGTGGTGAGTCTGTGGAATTCTCTGCCTCAGAGGGCGGTGGAGGCCGGTTCTCTGGATACTTTCAAGAGAGAGTTAGATAGGGCTCTTAAAAATAGCAGAGTCAGGGGATATGGGGAGAAGGCAGGAACGGGGTACTGATTGGGGATGATCAGCAATGATCACATTGAATGGCGGTGCTGGCTCGAAGGGCCGAATGGCCTACTCCTGCAGCAATTGTCTATTGTCAATAAGATCCTCTCTCATCATTCTAAACTCCAGAGTATACAAGCCCAGCTGCTCCATTCTCTCAGCATATGACAGTCCCCCCATCCCGGGAATTAACCTTGTAAACCCACGATGCACTCCCTCAATATCAAAAATGTCCTTCCTCATATTAGGGGACCTAAACTGCACACAATACTCGAGGTGTGGTCTCACTAGGGCCCAGTACAACTGCAGAAGGACCTCTTTGCTCCTATACTCAACTCCTCTTGTTATGAAGGCCAACAGGTCAAAACTGCACACAATACTCCAGGTGTGGTCTCACAAGGGCTCTGTGCAGGTTTGCAGGTTAATTGGCCCTCTGTAAGTTGCCGCTGGTGAGACGAGGGTCTGATGCTTTTTCACCGCATTGCAGGAATCTGGAAGTTGCAGCGGTTCGATTGTGGCTCCCCAGTGGATCTTGACTGCTGCTCATTGCTTCACCAAACTGCTCGACAACAGTCGCATCAGTAGCATCTCTGTCACTATCGGTAGGAAGTCCCACACCCACACCTCCTCCCATCGCACCCCTCACTCCCCTCACACCCCCACCCATTGCACCCCTCCCCCCCACACCACTCCCACATCACACCCCTCCCCCACCCCTTCCTCCCCCACCCACCCCCCCCCATCGGACCCCTCCCCCACCCACCCACCCCTCCCCCATCGCACCCCTCCCCCACCCACCAACCCCTCCCCCCATTGCACCCCTCCCCCACCCACCAACCCCTCCCCCCATTGCACCCCTCCCCCCACCCACTCCTCTCCATCAACACCCCTCCTCCATCTCACCCACCCCTCCCCCCCACCCCCCCCTCCCCCCATTCCACCCCTCACACCCCTTCCCCCCACCCACCTCTCCCCCCACCCACCTCTCCCCCCCTCGCACCTCTCCCCCCAACCGGCCTCCACCGCCCTCTGAGGCAGAGAATCCCACAGACTCACCACTCTCTGGGTGGAAAAAGTGTTTCCTCGTCTCCGTTCTAAATGGCTTACCCCTTATTCTTAAACTGTGTGTGTGACCCCTGGTTGTGGACTTGCCCCCGTACAGATAGATATCCGAAACCTATAAAAGTGAAAGACCTGCTCCTGCACCCACGGTTCAACATCGCGGCCAAAGTGGGCGAAGATATCCAGCAGTTCTACGACTATGATGTGGCCTTGCTCGAACTGGAGAGCAAGTTGGACTTTGATGATCGCATCAGGTATTCCGGCCCGATGGCTCGCGGGCTGCCTCACTTACACCCCTGTCCCACGTGTGTGTGTTTGGCGCGACCAAACGGAAGCGTAGTTCACGCCAAGTACGCGCTAAGTACGTCATATACGTCATGCTCACCAATCAGCTGGGCAGGATGCGGGCCGACTGGATTTGGGCGCCGGGCGGTGACAGCATCGCGCAACGCCACGCGCTTGGTGTACGCCGTCAAGACGCTGCGTACGACCTCAGTTTTTTTCGGAGACCCGCGCAATGTCGGGACCAGCCCCGCACTTCTAAGTGGGACCGGCCCACCCGCGGCCATACAGCGCCCGTACGCCTCAAGCGACCACGTTTCGTCATGCCAAACGCATGCAATCACATGCAAGTGGGATAGGCCCTTTATGTTACCCAGCGAGCACCAGATACGCCAACTGTGGCCAATGCTCTGGGCACACGGCAGGATCTGCAGATGCTGCTTGACAAAGAAAGGTGGTGGAGTAACTCAGCGGGTCAGGCAGCATCTGTGGAGAACATGGATAGGTGACGTTTCACAGAGTGCTGGAGTAACTCAGCGGGTCAGGCAGCATCTGTGTGGAGAACATGGATAGGTGACGTTTCACAGAGTGCTGGAGTAACTCAGCAGGTCAGGCAGCATCTGTGGAGAACATGGATAGGTGACGTTTCACAGAGTGCTGGAGTAACTCAGCGGGTCAGGCAGCATCTGTGGAGAACATGGATAGGTGACTTTGCACAGAGTGCTGGAGTAACTCAGCGGGTCAGGCAGCATCTGTGGAGAACATGGATAGGTGACTTTTCACAGAGTGCTGGAGTAACTCAGCGGGTCAGGCAGCATAGAAACATAGAATATAGGTGCAGGAGTAGGCCATTCGGCCCTTCGAGCCTGCACCGCCATTCAATATGATCATGGCTGATCATCCAACTCAGTATCCTGTACCTGCCTTCTCTCCATACCCCTGATCCCTTTAGCCACAAGGGCCACATCTAACTCCCTCTTAAATATAGCCAATGAACTGTGGCCTCAACTACCTTCTGTGGCAGTGAATTCCACAGATTCAGTACTCTCTGTGTGTGAAAAATGATTTTCTCATCTCGGTCCTAAAAGACTTCCCTCTTATTCTTAAACTGTGACCCCTTGTTCTGGACTTCCCCAACATCGGGAACAATCTTCCTGCATCTAGCCTGTCCAACCCCTTAAGAATTTTGTAAGTTTCTATAAGATCCCCCCTCAATCTTCTGAATTCCAGCGAGTACAAGCCGAGTCTATCCAGTCTTTCTTCACATGAAAGTCCTGACATCCCAGGCATCAGTCTAGTGAACCTTACATGGATAGGTGACGTTTCACAGAGTGCAGGAGTAACTCAGCGGGTCAGGCAGCATCTGTGGAGAACATGGATAGGTGACGTTTCACAGAGTGCTGGAGTAACTCAGCGGATCAGGCAGCATCTGTGGAGAACAGGGATAGCTGGATCCTGCTCCGTGCTAACCTCTGCCTTATCTCCTTAGGCCAGTTTGCCTGCCCTGTACCCGCGCCACGACGCGCGCCTTGCGTAAATCTCACCCCGTCACCCGATGCAGCGTCCACGGTAAGGACAGCGCTCACAGAGAGAGAGAGAGAGAGACAGAGAGTGAGAGAGACAGGCAGAGTTGTGGGCAGTGCATACATCTGCATTATAAATGACAGGGGCGGCTGGGGGGTGGGGTGGGGACAGAGGAGGTGCAGACAGTGAGGGGAGGGTGGGGGGTTGTGGGGACTGGGGAGGGGAGAGAGATGGGAAGTGCGAGCCTGGCTGGGGGGGGGGGGGGTCGCTGACGACAAGGACTGTGGGTGGTGGTGAGGGGGGGGGGGGGGTGGGGACAGAGTGGGGGTGCAGACAGTGGGGGGGGTTTGGGGAGGGGAGGGGAGAGAGATGACTGGCGACAAGGACTGTGGGTGGTGGTGGGGGGGGGGGGTGGGGACAGAGGGGGGGTGCAGACAGTGGGGGGGGGGGGTTTGGGGAGGGGAGGGGAGAGAGATGACTGGCGACAAGGACTGTGGGTGGTGGTGGTGGGGGGGGGGGGGGTTGGACAGGGGATAGCGGAGAGGGGGGGGGGGGCTGCGACAAGCCACTGATGGCCCTTGCCCCCTCACAGAGTCAGAGCTGCTGCCCAATGACACAGCGCCCGCCGCGAGATTCGTGAAACACGACCAGAATACCAACACGGTCAAAGCCACAACGATCCACATCCAGACCCCCGATGTGGTACGTACAACCCCCCCCTCCCCTCTTTGTATATCAGTCACTGAAAGTAAGCATGCAGGTACAGCAGGCAGTGAAGAAAGCCAATGGCCTGTTGGCCTTTATAACGAGAGGAGTTGAGTATAGGAGCAAAGAGGTCCATCTGCAGTTGTACAGAGACCTAGTGAGACCACACCTGGAGTATTGTGTGCAGTTTTGGTCCCCTAATTTGAGGAAGGACATTCTTGCTACTGAGGGAGCCCAGCGTAGGTTCACCAGGTTAATTCCCGGGATGGCGGGACTGTCATATGCTGAGAGAATGGAGCGGCTGGGCTTGTACACTCTGGAGTTTAGAAGGATGAGAGGCTATCTCATTGAGACATATAAGATTGTTAAGGGTTTGGACACACTAGAGGCAGGAAACATGTTCCCGATGTTGGGGGAGTCCAGAACCAGGGGCCACACGCACAGTTTAAGAATAAGGGGTACGCCATTTAGAACGGAGACGAGGAAACACTTTTTCTCACAGAGAGTGGTGAGTCTGTGGAATTCTCTGCCTCTGTGGAGGCCGGTTCTCTGGATACTTTCAAGAGAGAGCTAGATAGGTCTCTTAAAGATAGTGGGGTCAGGGGATATGGGGAGAAGGCAGGAACGGGGTACTGATTGGGGATGATCAGCCATGATCACATTGAATGGCGGTGCTGGCTCGAAGGGCCGAATGGCCTACTCCTGCACCTATTGTCTATTGTCTGTGTTCCTTATACTTTATTGTCACGTATACCGATTACAATGAAAAGACTTA